>NC_077229.1:130045852-130347638 GCF_027887165.1 Monodelphis domestica | reverse complement strand
TCTTAGTGAGGAAACTATCAGTCAAAAAGAAACCAAATAAAGGCTTCCTGCAGAAGGTGGGATTTGAACTGTTACCAGGGGAATTCAGGAGACTGAGGTGAAAAATGATAGTCATGGTGGACAGTTATGGTAGACAACCAAAATATTTATAGTAGCTCTTTTTGTGGTGGAAAAGAACTAAAAAATGTCCATTAATTGGGGGGGGGGTGTGAATGAACAAGCCGTGAATATGTTTGCAATGGAATGCTATGCCATAAGAAATGTCAAACATTAATTTTGGGGGAAAAAAGACATGGAAAGACTTATATGAAATTATAAATAGTGAAACAAGCAAAACCAAGAGAATATTATATATGGCAATAGAAAAAAGAATAAAAATACTCTTTGAAGAATAACTATTGTATTTCCATCTTCAAAGAAAGAACCAATAGATAGAAATTATATCATTTTATATATGATTATATATTTTTATGTTAGTGTAGCTGGACTGTAGGGTATATAGAAGGGAGCAAAATATAACAAGACTATAAAGATAGAAACAAACCATATTATAAAAAGCTTTAATGGGCATAAGATGGATTTTACAGTTGACATTGTAGGCAATAGGGAGCCACTGAAATTTAATGAATAGGGCAACAATATAGTCAGACTTACATTTTAGGAAGTTTTGGCAATTAAGGAGGGGATAACCTGGTGTGAGAAGAAACTTGAGATGAAGTGGCCAAGAGAAAGACTATTAAAGTAATACAGCCATGTGGAGAGGGCTTATATAAAATATGTTGCAGAGATAGAATCAGTATAATATGGAAACATTAGTTATGGGTTATGAGAATTGAGAATGAAACCTAGGTTAAGAGTCTGGGTGACTGAGAAGATAGTGGTGTCCTCAACAGTAAAAAGGAAGTGCAAAAGAGGGGAGAGTTTGGAAAGAACCATGTTAATTCTTGAAAGGGGAGTTTCAGTTTTATAATGATGTCAGAAGCCAGATCAAAGAAGATTTAGGATAAAAGGATGGCTGAGTATATGGAAGCACAAATCTCTCAAGAAGTTTGTTCATGAAAAAGAGATGTTTTGAATGATAACTATCAGAGACAGTAGGATAAAATGAGTTTCTATTGTATTTTGTTTTGTTTTGCTTCAGGTTGGTAAAGAAGAGGATTTATTTATAAAGATAGCAGAGAAGTATTCATAAGCAATGAGAGATTGAAGACAAGTGAAAGAGTGAGGATGATAAAGTGAGCAAGCATAAGGGATAAACAAAATAATATGGGAATAAGGGCTGATGTAAAGGAGTTAACTGGCAAGAAAAGACCACCTTTTTATTTGAGGCAGGGATTAAGGAAGAAATAGTAGAGAAAAACAACTGAATGTAAGATAAAAAGAAAAGAATATTTCCCTATGATTCAATATTAATATTCTGGGTTAATAGAATCATAGATCTAGACATGGAGGGATGTCACAAACCATTGAAATATAAATGGATAGCCTTCACTCCCATTTTTCATACAAGAAAGGAGTTTGAGAGAACTGCACATGATCACTCAGGCAAAATCAGAGTTGGGATTTGGACCCAGGTCCTCTGACTACAGAGACATTGTTCTCATGTAGGAAAAGAAAACATTCTAGGATGAAGTTAAGTATATAGATTGTCCATATATAACATCTAATCTTGAAATCCTTTGTCTTGCTGAAAATACTATAGACTCATGATTTTTTTCATTCATTATAAAGTATAATTTGTTCTCATGGTCCTCTTAATAATAATGTGGGTAAAAAATGTGTCTTGTGCAAAGCAATTCCATAACCTAGTAATAAGTATGCATTCCAATCCAGGGTACTGAGAACTGTTTTGTAAGATAAAACTTTTTTTAGTCAGATGTGCGAGTCAATTTTCCTCATTAATTTGGTCAAATTGGCACTTTTCTTCCAGATTGGATAAAATTGTTACCTTGTAGATATATCTATACCAATATAGAAATATGTAGATAGATATACATGAACCCACATATATATATATATAAATATATATATTAAATCATATATTTGTATAAAGAGAGACAGACTGAGATAGAGAAAAAGATATAGGCAGAGTCAGAGAGAGACAAAGAAAGACATAGAAAGAGATAGAACCAGAGTACAAAAGGACAGAGAAACAGAAATAGAATGTAGAGTCAAGAAAAAGAGACAAACAGACACTGAGCAAAGAAAGGGAATATTTTTTTGATACTAAAACTTTAGAGCTAGAAAGGTCCTTAGGGATAATCGAGTGCAATTAACTCATTTGACAGATGAGGTAACTAAAGTCATAACCAGTAGTTTTTTTTTACAGACTTTTTTTTTTTTGAGGGAACTACTTAAGCCCTGGAGTCAGGGCAAGTTTTATGAAACATGGGCTTAATCCAGGATATCAGCCTCATATTTGGGACATTTCAGGAAATGAGAGACTTCTGCTTAGGAGATCTCAGGAGATGAAAAAGTGTCAGGCCAGTGAGGATATTATCTTAAATCTTATTTTTTTTTCTTACTCTTGCTAATTGGATGTTAATTGTATTTTTTTTTCTACTGAATTACTTTAAGCAAACTCTAAATTTGGCTGCCTGGGAAAAACTCCCAGTTGTTCTACCATTGTTGTGATTCAGAATACCTGACTTGCTCAGTGAGTTGTCTTAATTTTAGCCTTTTAATCATGTGTATCTCTTTAAAAAACCTTCCAATTTTCTTTTCAGAGGAATAATTTCTGTCTGTTACTTCACAGTATCATTCTTAAGAGCTCTCCATCTTTATTCTCCCATAGAATACTAGGCTATTGGGTACTACTTTTACTTTTTCTATAACCTTGGAAATTTATTCTTCTCAAATCTGTGGCACATGGGACTTTATATGGATAGTCCCCTATCTCAATTTTAATTCTAACACACAAGATTTTTGGAGTTTCTATTTTAACAATGTTTCCTTATTTGTCAATAATAGTTTTAGAGTAGAAATTTTCCTCATTGCTTTATGCATATTTTCTGGGATAAAATTATAAGTCAAAAATTTCTCAGCTTCTCTAATATTGGCAGAGAAAGAGACTGAGCAGATACTCAGATAAATTGAAACCCTCACCATTACTATGGGGCAGATTGGGGTGCATGGGATAGAATGCTGGTCTTGGAGTCAGGAATACGCATCTTTATGAGTTCCTATCTTCACTTCCACACTTACTAACTGTATGACTCTAGAAAAGTCACTTAATCCTGTTTGTCTCAGTCTCCTCTTCTGTAAAATGATCTGGAGAAAGAAAATCACTCCACTATCTTTGCCAGGAAAATCCCAAATAGGGTCAGAGTCACATATGAATGACACAACTGAAAAACAACAAAAAATCATTACTACATCAAGGTCCATGCCAGGTTTGTGATTAGCTTCGTATTCCTCAACTATTTCATCATTCTGTACAAATGAACTATTGTATATTTCCTTAATAATATAATCTCTCTTCACTTCCTTTGTTCTCCAAACACTCTACCATGTTTCTGCCTATGAATCTTGAATTAATATATCTTCTTTAAAAACATCATATCTTTCATTTTAGATTCAATACTATGTATTGGTTCTAACACAAAAAAATTGAAGGGCTAGACAATGGAAATTAAGTGATTTGTTCAGGGCCCAGCATCTGGGAAGTTTCTTTGACCATATTTGAACCCAGAACCTCCTGTCTCCAGGCCTGGTTCTTTATCTTTTCAGTCACATAACTGCCTACATAAATATATCTTCTTAACAGATGATGCTATCCACTAACTCTTATTTATTCTGTTTATATTTCAAATTATATATAACTTTCCATAGACATATTATGGTAAAAAAAAAAAGGCAGAATGGAAGAGTGTAAAGAAATGAATCTATCATTAAGAGAAACCTAATTCTAACTCTTAATCTTATTAGCTGTGAAATCATGTATAAGACATTTAGTCTCTCTGGGTCTCAGTTTCCTCCTCTGTAAAATATCACTAATATCTACTTATATACTTTGTAGAATAGTAAAATTGTCTACTATATTTAACGCACTTTGCAAGATATAACATGATCTATAAATGTCTGTTGTTCTCAACTATCCTATTTGAATTTATATATAAAGATGAGTTCATAACTTTTATCCCCGACTACATTCTTGAATATCATTTTGCATATCATTGGCCCTCGCTATTGCTATTCTTTGACTATATTTCTTATTACTCTCAATAGTATCTAATTTGAAAGATGCTTGTGAGTACTTTCTTTTTCACATTCTCTTTTTTTTCAATTTATAATATTCTTTATTCAATTATCACAATTCTGAGAAAATATATATTTTACTTGCCTTCACTGGGTGTGCTCTATTCTTGACATAAAGCCTTTACATGGTTTGCCTTGTATTTCAGAAACCAAAATCCAATTCAGAAAAATCATTATCTTAACAAATTGTCCCCTCCTTGGATATCCTTGTCTCTTTGAAAAGACCTGCAACAAGATGAAAATTGCCACCTGTGCCCTGAAAGTCTTTAATCTCTTACCCAGAACTTTGTTAAAGTCAGAAATCCTTCTTGATTCCTTTGGGTCATGTCAAATCCCCACAGGAATCAGAATTAATGAGTGATTGTGATCTTATCTGATAGATCTCAGGAGGTTTTTGGCATGTCTAGTTCAATTCAATTCAGTAGCAGGTATATGGCACTATATTTGGCATGGGGAATGCAAAGACAAAAAAAAAAGTATGGTCCTGGATTAACAGTCAAGAAAGCTATCATATCTAGGAATTTTTCATATTGAGTTAGTATGTGTCTTCTTTATTAATTATTAGTTGATTGTTTTCAACCATTTCTACTTATCTCTTCATTATATAAACATTATTGGATGACCTCTCTCCTGATAGCACCAACAGATTTATATCACTAGATATAAATTATGAGAAGCCTCTTCATATTGAGATCATCAGTTCAGATATCTCTTCTTTGGCATGACCCTCATACGTATGGTGTCCAAGTATTCAATTTTCCATTTTATAATTTTAAAATATTTTATTTATTCATTTAAATACCTCCCAATTATATTTGTTAAAATTTATTAAGTTCATTTTTAGAACTTTGTGTTCCAAATTCATTCCCTTCCACCAGTCCCTCCCTCATCTTTTGAGAAGGCAGGCAATATAATGTTGATTATACATGTAAAATATATAAAACATATCCATATAAATCATTTTTGGGAAAAAAGCAAGAAAAATGAGAAGTATTTTTCAATCTTTGCTAAGAATTCATCAGTTCTCCCTATTATCTCTTGGGATACAAACCCAGGAGTGGTATGGATGGGTCAAAGGACAGGCATTCATTTAAAGCCCTTTGCACATAGTTCCAAATTATTCTCCAGAATGGTAGAACCAATTCACAACTCCACCATCAGTGTATTAGAGTCCCAATTTTGCCATATCCCCTCCAACATTTATCACTTTCCTTTGCTATCATATTGGCCAATCTAGCTATCCACATCCAGAGAAAGAACTATGGAACCAAAAATGCATTAGAAAAATATATGCTCAATCATGTAGTACAATAGTGATCTGATTAGGCTTTTGATGTTAAAGGATCACTGCACTGCAAATATGAATAACAGAGAAATATGTTTTGATCAATGATACATGTATAACCCAGGGGAACTGCTTGTCAGCTTTGGGCAAGGGTAGGAGAGAGTAGGGGTGGAGGAGATTATGATTCATGTAACCATGGAAAATATTCTAAATAATTTAAAGAAAAGAATTCATCAGTTCTCTCTATAGAGAAGGAAAACATATTTATATAATAGGCCTTCTGGAATTTTCTTGGATCATTGTCTTGATGAGAGTCTTTCACATTAGATCATGACTGCAATATTGCTATTATTATGTACACTGTTTTCCCGATCCTGTTCACATTGCATCAGTGTATATAAACTTTCTCAAGTTTTTTCTGAAATCATTTTGCTCATCATTTCTTATGGCACAATTGTATTCCATTAAAATCTCATACCACAACTTGTTCAGCCATTCCCCAATTGATGTACATCTCTTCAGTTTCTAATTGTTTGTCACCATTCAAAAAGAATTGCTATAAATATGTGCAGATAGGACTTCTTTCTTTTTTTTTTTGTTTGACATGCTGATCAAGTGATAAAATTGCTGGGTCAGAGGATATGCACAGTTTTATAGGTTTCTCCATGTAGAGTGATTTGTTCTTCAGATTTTTTGGAGCAGTTCACAACTTAAGCCACAGTGTATTAGTGTCCCATTTTTTTCCACATCACTTCCCATACTTGGTATTTTCCTTTGCTGTCATGTTAGCCAATACAGTTGGTGAAAAGAGATAACTCATAGATGTGTTTGATTTGCATTTCTCTAATCATTAGTGAGTTACAGAACTTTTTTCTATGACCATATGTTTTGATTTCTTCTTCTGAAAACTGCCTATCCACACCCTTTCTTGGATTCTTCAATGTTTCTCTAGTCATATTTTAGTAATGCTTTGATTTCATCATTTATACCATCTACTTGCAGAAAATGGGTGAATTTATTTTTATGATTTCCTAAATCTGGTCAGGAGTATCTTGTTATATTACTTGAAGCTTGAACTTTCATGAACAACAATAACCAAAAAAAGCATGATGGCCTTACCAGTAATTGATAAGATACGTTTCTTTTATAAAATTATAAAATATTGGCACATAATCAATCTATTAAGATGTTCAATTCATTTCATGAGTACTGTTGGTATTCTAGAGCAAATGGTCAGTCTATTTTACCTGAAGTATTTCTAAGTATTTCACACTATAATATATTATTTTTGTCTCTCTATTGCTTTTACTGTTTTTTTTACAGTCTCTGTCATTGTTTCTATCTCCATTTCTGTTTCTGTCTCTTTGTTTCCATGTCTGTCACTCTATCTCTGTCTCTATATCTTTTCCTTTTCTTCTTCCTCTTCCTGTTCTTACTCCTCCTCATTCTACTCTTCCTTCTCTCTCTTTTTATTCCTCTGTTCCTTTTTCTATTTCTCATTCTCTTTCATTTCCCCTTTTATTTATCTTTTTTATGTCCCCTATATCCTTCTTCCTTTTTCTACTTTTCCTTCTCTTTCTTTTCTATCTCCTTTTCTTTTTACCCTCTGACTGGCCTCCTCATATTGACATTCCTAATATATTAACATAAATGATCTCAAGAAAAGGAATAATACTGAAAAGTAAATAACCGATGTCGGTTCCCAAGAAAATGTTTTCATATTTTAGTGATTATTTCATTAGTATGTCCAGAGAGGCTTGCAAATTTGGCTATGAAAAAGAATTCCAGGTATTTCTCCATCTGTGCAAAAGATGGTCTGCCTTCATTAATGTTAAACAGGAGGAAAAAAAGCTTAAATTACTGACATTTTTTAAAAAATACAGCTTAAATAGCATGTATGAACAAATGCATTTAATATGGACTGACAAGTCTAACCCTCATCACAACTGTGTAATTGATGAAATTCATTTTTGGAAATGTTTTACCTTTCTTTGTGCTTCTTTATCCCTGTGATATATTACAGCTTCTGTTCTTTAGATACCCATACCCTCAACATGGCACCAGTGCCATTTGGTGTCTCACATTTTAACCTATTTCTGACCAGTACTTCTCATAAAAACTTACTTCCTGATGTTTTCCTTCCTTCCCTCTTTTGTTCTTCCTTTCTAATCCTTCATTTTCTCCCTTTCTCTCTTCCTTTATTTCATGAGAATTTTAAGAACTCCCCCTACCTCATATGCCAGATGTTGTGCAAGACCAACTAATAGAAAACAGTTCCTTCCTGCAAGGAGCAAGGCATTCATCTTCACATTGGAATAGTACTAGGATTATAGCTCAATAACTCCCTCATACATTTGTCGAGGATCAACTGAGATAATGAATGTGAAAAGTAAATCACTATACAAATTGAAAGCAATTTAATTTAATATCCTGCCCCCATCATGCCTTTAAAGTTTCTGTGATCTCTTTAAAAACAAATGCTGAGAAACTTTAGAGAGAATATATAGTTCAACTACCTCTTTTATAGGTAATAAAACTGAAACCCAAAGAGAGAAAGTAATTTTCCCAAGCTTATATAGATACTAAATTCTAGTAAGAGAATTTGAATCCATGTCATGAGACTAGAAAACACAGAGCTCTTTTCACTATACCACATTGCCTTTCCATTCCATAGGCACTAAAATATTTCTCTATGTGATGTATAGTCAAGGTTATGACTCTATTCCATAAAATCTACCCAAAGCCATATTTTAGGGAAGAAATACATTACTCATCCCTTTTGGAGGAAAGATAAACAAGGCAATTAATTTCCTAGCAGACAAAATTCACTAGCTTTTTTACTCTTTTTTTATTTCTAGTTCTCCAACTGTCCTCAGCCAATGCCATACACTAGTTAGATTGTATCATGGTCCTACTAAATCTTCTGCAAATAACAGTAATAACTTTTACTTGTCTGTTTAATGCCTACACAGCTGTCTATTTGTGTGCGAAGCAAATGTTACACACCATAGTCTATTGATGTGAGATGTATGAGAAATTATTTTAAGTGGCTATAGCTAGAGAACGTGTGCATGCGTGTGTGTGTGTGTGCGTGCGTGCGTGAGACAAAGACAGACAGAGATAGTCACAGAAACAGAGAAAAAGACAGAGACAGAGACAGCGAGAGAGAGATTGGGATGGTATGTAATCATCCTGAAGTACATTGGAATCTTATCCCTTTCACTACTCCCAGAATACCTCTGGTAGAAGTTCCTGCCTACTTTGCCTTGTCCATTTATTTCCTAGATGATGAAAGAGACACTTAAATAGCAGTGAAGTGAAGCTGCATTATATGTCTTTATTCCAGAGTTTTCTAAACTACACTTCACACTTAGCACCATAAAATTTCTTCTTGGACCTTATACAAGTAGAGTAGAAAAGATTCAGGGGAAGCAGTCTTTAGCATTCTTGTACCTCCTACATTGACTAGCTGACCTGTCAATCAATACTGGGCAGCAAATGGTATTAAATTATTATTATATTTTAAATCTCAGACTGATCTTCTCTAACAAATAATATATAGTCCATAAAAAATTTGAGAACCCACTACTACAAAGGTTTTGGGCAGAAAGAACCTGTATCATTGCTTTCTTTCTATTTCAATAATCCATTCTAGCCTACACTGCTAGAATCCTGAAGAATTTAACTACCTGATATCTGACGTTCAAGTCCAAGGTTTTAGTGGATTATCCCCTATGACATTTTTTCTAGTATTCTCTCCAAGGAAGGTTGCATATTTTCCCATGAAGTATTGTGTTTGACCAATGAATTTCTTTTTTTTTCAACTTTTATTTTTATTGTCTTGCAAAACACAATTCCATATTAGTCATTGTTGTCAGAGCAAAATCATATAAAAGCAAAACCCCCAAATAAAACCATAAATACCCTGATGTGAAAGATGACTACAACAGTTCTTCCTCTGGCAATGGATAACAATCCTCTTCATAAGTCCTTTAGGATTATCCCAAATCAATGCATGCTGTGAGTAGCCATGCTATCACAGATATTGATCATTCAGTATTGCAGTTATTGTGAATAATGTTCTCCCAGTTCTGCTCATTTTACTCTGTACCAGTTCCTGTCGATCTTTCCAGCTTTTTCTGAAATCATCTTGAAATCATCACCAACACGTACCATAATTTATTCAGTCATTCTCCAAAATTTGAACATCTCTTCAATTTCCAATTCTCTGCCACTACAAAAAGAGCTGCTATAAATATTTCTGTAGCAGTAGGTCTTTTCCCTTTTTTTATTATCTCTTTGGTATACAGACCCTGTAGTGGTATTAGCAGATCAAAGGCTATGCACAGTTTTATAGCCCTTTGGGCATAATTCCAAATTGCCCCCCCAAGAATGTTTGTATCAGTTCACAACTCTACCACTAATGCATTCATGTCCTAATTTTGCCACTTCCCCCCAACATTTATCATTTTCCTTCACTGGCACATTGGCCAATCTGATAGGTATATGGTGGTATCTCAACATTGTTTCCTTTGAATTTCTCTAATCAAGCACAAATTAGAACATTTTTTCATATGATTATTGATGGCTTTGGTTTCTTCATCTGCAAATTGCTTGTTTATATCTTTTGATGATTTTTGACCAATCAGTTTCAAAGCACTTATTGGATACTTATTTTCTGTCTGGGACTCTGGGAGTCTTTGGGGATACCAAGACAAAAACCAGTCATTTCTTTGGCTTGATCTGACACTGCATACTCTCTACTAACCAAGATCACAAATTGGATCACTCCATCTGATACGCAGTTTGGGGGTGGGTTGGGGGCAAGGAATGGCACTCCAGCTCTAAAAGGTTTGCTATCATTGTTCTATGTTCAAATATTAAAAAATTCCTGTTTAGTATTAAAAACCCTTAAAAACCTAACTCTTTACCCTTCTTCTTTTCCAGTCTTCTTACACTTTACCTTCCATGATCTCCAATTTGATTGAGTGGCACTGTCCTCCTTGCTATACCCTTATAAGAAAAACTCCATCTCTCTGCTAAGGGCATTTTATGTGTTTTTTCCTGTGCCTGAAAAGCTTTTTCTCCTCATCTCTGCCTCCTGGCTTCATTCAAGTTCCAATTAAAATTTTATCTTTTGTAAGGAAGCCTATCCTAAAGCCTCTAAATTCTAGCACCCTCCCTCATTTAACTATTTCTCATTTATTTTGTATATAACTTGCTTGTGTATATGTGTTTGCTACTTGTCTCCCCGTTTCAGTTTGAACTCCTTGAGGTTAGGGAGTCTTTTCTCCAGTCCTAACACAGTGCCTGGTTGCCATTCTGATAGACTAGTAGACTCTCTATTGGTTACAAAAGTGAATTAAAAATGTTTTTAATATATTGACATTGGTTAGGTTGTTAATATTTGGTCTCAAAGCCGCCATGAAGATGCAATTGGGTAAGGAAGGGCAATGGCATCAAATAACTGCCCTAAAAGAAGGCTTTTGGGGGCAGCTATAAGGCTCAGTGGATTGAGAGCCAAGACTATAGATAGGATCTTTTTTATAGTAAAATTGTTTTAATTTATTGAAATGCAAACATTCTATAAAATTAAGCACGTTTGTCCTGATTGTGCAGGTTAGGTTGAGAGAGAAGTAAGAGACTGAGAAGTGATGGATGTCCTGGTTACCTATGTACATGACCTGATCACTATGGGTTCAAATTTGTCCTCAGACACTTCTAGCTATATGGTCTGGGGAAGTCAATTAACCTCCATTGCTTAGCCATTGCTTAGCTTACAGATCTTCTGATTTGGAACCAATGCATGAATTGATTCTAAGATGTAAGGTAATGGTTTAAAATTTTTAAAAAGGATTTCACTAGAGTATAATGGCAAGTTATAAGCCATCATTTTACTGATGCCTGATGCACTTCTTTATGTTCCCTGATCAATTCTGAATTGAACAATACAGTCTCGGAAAAAGGATATTGACTAGTACATCTTTGTCCAATCTTTGTGCATAATTATTCTAAAACTTCCTAGAGAAATTTCAGGAAAAATAAATTTTCCAACACCCTGAATCAAGAAAGCAGATCCTTGGGAGAAGGTGCCATAAAGAAGCCCGCAGAAACCATACATTGCATCAAAAGATCCAAAATAAATTATGGGATATAATGAATTGAACTGAAGGGGGTTGAACACATTTATTATGAATGTAAACTCTTATTCCAAAAAGGACTGCCTGCTAATTGGCTTTTTGTCAATGTGCCTATCAATCATTGTTTTTGCTTTTTTTCTCTTTCATTTCCCTCATCAACTATTGTAATTTCCCCTTAGAAAGTATAATATTGTATACACCTTTAGCTAGAAGATCTTTAGAGTATAAGATGGTTATGTGAAATGATTCACTGGGGAGCCTAGGCAGGTAAAACTGGGAGATTTCAACATGCTCACCTCTCAATAGAATGGGGAGGGGGGGTTAAAAACTGTCTATTTTAAGTTAATCAATCAAAAACTTGGAGTCCCCACCAATCATACTTAGTCATTAACACTTAGTAAGAACCTTTTACTAGAAAAGGAAGTTCATATCCTAAAAGACCATAAGGACTGTCCCAGCCCCTGGGCAGTGTTAGGTAAATTGGGATACTGTGATTTATTCCTGAGATGTGAGAAAGAAAGCTGATGGGTGGAGAAAACCGCTTATAAGCAGGAGCCTCTGGAACCCTGGGCTTTCTTTTTTGCAGCCTTCTGCCTCATGGACATGAACTGTGGTGTGATCTTTTGTCATCTTGGCTGATTGAGCTCTTGGATGGCTTAGCATCTTTTGAGGCTTTGGATTTTGGCTTCCTGATTTAGACTTAGGATTATGGTGAAGATTTGGCTTTCCACATTGGATACTTGGGCTGAAGAGGGATGCTTATTCAGGTAAGACTCTCGCTTCCTTGGTGTGAGAGACTGCCCTTTGTGGCTCAGCCTCTTCAGCATAGGTTTTTCATTGTTGAAAAGATGGCTGGAAACACTCTCAGGGGCTGGTGAGATTTGCATTCAGATTCACATACATGGTCTATGAGGCACTCAGACCAGGACTTAGGGTATTTTTAGCTAGGCAATATTTTCGATCTCCTTCTTACATTTCCCTCTCTTATCACTATTTTGCTGTAATAAAGCTACTAAAGCTACTAAGAGTCTCATGACTTAATATTTAATTATCATAAATGGTGACCACAACTTTTAAAAAATCTTATATTTGTCAAACCCATTTTAATTATTACATTTAGATCGGATTCAATTCAGTTTGATTAAATAAGTATTGATTAAATGCCTACTATGTACAATGTACTATCCTAATTCCTTGGGATACAAAGTCAAAATTGAAATAGTCTTTGCCATGGATTGACCCAATGCTCCATTCAGTTTAATCTTTCATATAACAATTTGTACAACTCCTCTTTACCCAAGGATATTCTCTCTTTTATTTCTTATTAATTGTCCCAAATATCCTTCCTCAGCTTCATTCTCTTAGGGAAATGCCAACCCATTGATAAATAACATAATGACAGGGCAGGTGGCTCTGCAATAAACATGTGCCTCTCATTATAAATCTCAGTTTCCAATCATCTTTGCCTCCATAAATAGTAGCTAAAGGCAATGGTCAGGAATCTTTGAATCAAGGACATTGCTACAGGCAAACTGGTAAACTAGTGATAACTTGGTGCTCTCCTTTCCATCTGGTTTCCCTAGTTACAAACAGTAAGGGATCATCCTGACACCTCTCTCTCTCATCTCAGCTGTTGTATGTCTGGCCTCCTATTTTTCATGATCCAGCCTTAACTTCCAAAGTCAGCTTTTTACTGTCTCTGTTGGCATGACAACTCCCACTCATTGCTTGTCTCATTTTGTATTTCAGTCTCTTCCCCTAAGTACCATTTTTCTGGTCTCAGTTCTTGGTATTTATTGGAGCTCAGCCCTTATGTGTAAGTACTATTCCTGATTATCAGAAGCTTGTCCATAAATATTTGCTTGTCTGACACTGGTGGATGGGATATAATAATGTACAATGTAATACAATGTACAAAACAAAACCGGAAATAATACAGTTCTTGTCATAGGGACATTTATGCTTCTGTGAGTGGAATTTCATATGGCAGTACCTTTCATTCCTAGGAAAATCTATGAAAAGTAGAATAAACTTTTAGCGTATAACATTTCTAATGGTTTGAGTCTCAGTTCTAAAGCATAGCTTACCAATACTGACAAATTTCCCCATTTTTAGCATCACAATGACAACAAATCAGAATGAAAATTGTATGTCAAATAGCTCAGGTAAGAAAAAAAATTAAAATTAATTATTTTCCATCTCAGAATCAATTATGTACATAGGTTCCAAGGCAGAAGTTGTAAGTTCTGGGCAATGGAAGTTAAGTCACTTGACCAGAATCACACTGGTAGGAACTGTCTTACGCCACATTTGAACCCAGGATCTTCTGTTTCTAGGTCTGAATCTCAATCTCTTATAATTCCAACATCAGGTTCATTTCATTTAAGGTCCTTCTATGACATGATGTAATATTGGTCACAATTCCCTTGTAGTGTCTCCCTTATCTAGGGAACTCTCCATGGAACCTATGCTATGACCTTCTATATTCATAAATCTATTCCTCCTATTTTCACATGAAAATAGATTCAGTTCTGATAGATAATATCTTTGTGACATTGAGCAAATTATTTAACTACTCTTGCTCTTGGCCTCTGTCTCCTTATCTGTAAAATGAAAGAGAGAGAGAGAGAGAGAGAGAGAGAGAGAGAGAGAGAGAGAGAGAGAGAGAGAGAGAGAGAGAGAGAGAGAGAGAGAGTATGGGTATATGACTTCCCTTCAAACTTTGCATCTTTGATTATTCTCTAGGATATTTTTTATCTTTTCATAGCTCCCCAAAGCAGGATGCTGCTAATTTCTAAGAAAGCTTGGGAAGTAGGTTTCTGGGCCTATGGTTGTTTTGATTTTTCATTTAAATCTTTTGGCAAAGTCAGAGTTTCTATTTTGGGATGCTTAAGCAACAGTGTTTACGGTCCTCTGGTTTAAGTGTATATTTTCACTTTTTTTTTTTATCACTTTTGAATCATGGTTGGTCATTGTGTTGATCAGTTACCACAACTTTCAAAGTTGATTGTATTTATGATATTTCTCTTATTGTATAAATTGTTCTCCTGTTATGTTCATATCAGTTTACATTAATTAATGCTAGTCTTCCCAGATTTTTCTGAAGTCATCATCTTCATTATTCCTTACCCACAATAATGTTTCATTACTTTCATATGCTGCTATTTGTTCAGCCATTCTTGAATTTACAGGCATTCCTTCAGGTTCCAATTCTCTGCCCCTACAGAAAGAGTTTCATTAAATACTTTTGTACATAAGGGTCTTTATTTCTTTTTTATTTTACCTCCTCACAGTTAGAGATGGAAGAGAATATATGACATAAAACATCATTAGCACATGGAACATAGCATATGAAAACTGAATAAGTCCTTGCATGTTGCCTTCCCTACATCCATTAGAATGTAAGCTTCTTGCCAGCCAGGATGGATTTTGGTTTTTATTCATATGGCTTGATGCTGAATACACGATTCCCAGCACATAGTAAATATTGTTAAATGATTGATTAATATCAAAGTATCTTTCTGAAATATTGTACATAAAATCTGAGAGAAAGAAGGTATCTTAGTGTTAACCTAGCCCAACTCATTCATTTTATACACAGGAAACCAGAAACTCATAGAAAGAAGTAATTTGCTTCTGGTGATATGAGAAGCCAATCAGAAAAAGTAGAACCTAGTTTTCGAGACTCGAAGCCATATGTACATACCAACATATCCATTATATATTATCTATACATTTTTGTTGTTATTTTTCAGTTTTTCTGGTCATACCCCAAACTTCATGACCTCATTTGGGGTTTTCTTGGCAAAGATACTATAGTGATTTGCTTTTTCTTTCTGCAGCTAATTTTACAGATGAAGAAACTGAGTCAAAATGGTTGTCACTTGCCCAGGGTCACAAAGCTAGTGTGTGAGCGTGCATTGGAACTTGGATCTTCCTGAATCCAGGCCATTTACTCTTTTTTACTGAACTACCCAACTGCTCACTGTATATAGACATACATATACACAAATGTGTATATATATATATATATATGTATATATATATATATAGTAACACACACACAGAGCATGAAACAATGAGATCAGTTTCTTCCTCTATGAAATGATGGATTGTATTGGAAGAATACTCCAGAGCACTAATGTTCCATATTTTATCTGTCAACACTGGTTGTATTTTCCGGGTTTAAAATTTTGTGTTTAATGTTTTAACTTTTATGTTGTAAGGTCCCTCCCTACTCTAACAACCTGTAAATCCCATTATTAGGAACATTATATAATCTCCAAATGAGAAAATGGCAGTATTCTTGGAAATGGATCCATGTAAAATAAGGTTAATTTATTTCATCCTTGTAGCATCCTGTGAAACAAAGGCTCATTACTCTGTTTTTTGTTTTTTTTTTTTGTTTTGTTTTGTTTTGTTTTGTTTTGTTTTGTTTGTTTTTACAAATAAGAAAAAACGAGGGTCAGAGATGTAAAGTGATTTGCCTGGGAACACAATGAAAATCATTGGCCAAGGCCACAACCCAAGTCTCCTGTCATTAAGCCAGTGTGTCCCCCCTTAAACAATGAAAGCTAGCCCAATTTCTCTCCCATGTGTATTCTGAGAATGGCTCTCATTTTCTAGAAATTTCCCATTTTGCTTTCCCAGATGAAGATCTATCATGAGATCACCCTCTTCCCCTCTAGAGTTCTACTGCCTTCTAATCTTGTCACTTTCAACCAGCCAGGTGCCTAATGTCCCCATTAGGTTTGAGGAAAGCCAGGCAGATGGGACTGGGTGAGCAATCTGGTCTCCAGTTATCTTCACATTGCCCAGGACTGTACGATCTGCTCCTGTTCTCTCTGGTCTCCTTGGCTAGCACCTCACTAGAAGTCTGTTTGTACAAGGCTGGTTTCCATGGCAACCATGGCTCCTGTGCCACAGAGCTTTTATTATAGGAGCTGCTAAAATAATGAAAATATTTGGCAAAATAATTAGAAGTTCAGATTTCATCCCTGCTTTGGGATGGCAGTGGTTGAGGAGGGGCCAGGGGCAATAGCTGCTCACCTATAGCAGTGAACTCATAGCTCCTTGGCCAAATGTTATTAATATAAAAAGATGTAAACTTCTTGGCAGATTAGGTGAATAAACTCATGTGTAATTTCCTGGTCTCTACTGAGGGAGTAGGTGTAATCTCTCTCCTTCCCTCCATCCTTCTCTCTGTCTCTCTCTCTGTCTCTTTCTGTC
Organism: Monodelphis domestica; assembly: GCF_027887165.1. Taxonomy (NCBI): domain Eukaryota; kingdom Metazoa; phylum Chordata; class Mammalia; order Didelphimorphia; family Didelphidae; genus Monodelphis; species Monodelphis domestica. Next base: position 130,330,727 of record NC_077229.1, on the reverse strand, counting down.
TCTGTCTCTGTCTCTCTCTGTCTCTCTCTCTGTCTCTCTCTCTGTCTCTCTCTCTCTCTCTCTCTCTCTCTCTGTCTCTCTCTGTCTCTCTCTCTCTGTCTCTCTCTCTCTCTCTCTTTCTCTCTTCCCCTTCCTCTCTTCTATCTTTAAATACATATTATATATGTAGTTATATATTCAGCAAAAGTCAAAACAGGGATCTCTTCTTGGATCCCTTTCTGTACAACTTGTCCTTTTCCTCCATTACCATGTCAACCTTACTTAGCTCTGCTCATTTCTAACTAGGTTTAGGGGCAAAGGACTGTTAAAGGAAGGGGCATATGTAGGGAGAGGCTAAAACTTACAACTTGAAAGAGCTAGACACTATGAGTTCTAAAAAGTAAAATAACAAACATTTGTTAAGCACATAATTTGGGATGGTACAGTGCTGGACACTTAGAATTCAAATATAAAGAATGAAATATTCTCATCCTTAAGCAACTTACATTCAAACAGAGGAGACAATTGAGCACACATATAAAATTATACAAAGGAATAATAAAAAGAATAAATAGAATTGAATACAAGATAAAGAAATAGAAATAGTTAGGGAGAAAGGAGACCCTTAGACTATTTTCTAGTTTTCCCAGGAGTTAACTCTTGAATGAATCTTTTCTCCACCAATTGGTGACTTTGGGTTTTCTTAACACTATACTATTATCTTTGCTTCATCCAATATGTTCCATGGAATCTTTCACTATCATGAAGAGATTCTTGGCATTGTATCTTACTAGACTAGAATTGGGTTGGCTAGAAGGTGGTTCTGAAAAGACGAACCTCAAAAGCTCATAAGAGAACTCAATGCCCAGTTGAGACTTTACATTGGCTAACTATTATAAGTTCAGAGACCAATGTTGTAACAAGCTAAGCCCATGAGCTCAGTAGAAATCAAGAAATCAGTGAGGACAGTGGACCAAAATGAGCCTCCATGTAGAAAGAGATGCTTAAGTTTCCTCTTAGAAGAGAAAATTTTTATGAAGTGGAGATAAGGAAGGAGTGCATTTCAGAAGTAAGGAACAATCATTTATTTGGGAGATGGAACATTGTAAGTAAGGAACACAGGAAAAAGTCACTGGAAGATTAACAGAATGTTGGAGCAGTGTACAGAAAGAATAGAAAAATAGATTAGGGCCAGGTTGTGAATGGTAACAAAAGCTAAGGATATTAATTTAGACTATTCAAAAGCATTGGATTCCAATTGGAATCTTTGAGTAAAAGGGTAAAATGGTAACATCTGAACCTAAGGAAAATAAGAAATGGACTTGGGAAGAGACTGCACTGTTGTTGACTTTTAAGGAGAGGAATTTTAAATGTATGAGATATTGTACATGTAGAACTATTGAGTTTAGAACTGAACAGATATGAAGAATTATCTGCAGTCCCTCCAACAATCATTATTTTAATTTTCTGTAATCCTTGTCAATGTAATGGGTATGAGGGAAAACTGAGAAATGTTTTAATTTGTACTTCTCTAATTACTGATCATTGGTAACATTTTCTCCTTCCATGCAATTGTTTGTAATAAGGAATAGTTTGGTTGAATACATGTTTATGTCCTTTGAATATTTATCTATCAAAGATTGGTTTTTATTCACATAATTCAAAGCCATTTCTCATGTATTTTGTAAATAAGACTTAGAGAAATTTGCTGCAAGACATTTCGTTCAGTTTACTATGTTCCTGTTAATTTTAACTGTATTGATTTTGATTGTGCAAAAATATTTTCATTTATATAATCAAAATCATCTGTTTTACCTTCTGTGATATATTCTATCCTTTATCTGGTCATAAACACTTTCTTCTAACTGGAGTGGTGAAAGGTATATTTCTTTTCTTGCTCCTCTATTTTTTCCATGTTGGGCCTTTTTATATCTAAGTCATGTATCCATTTGGAACTTATCTTGGCATATGATGTTATATTTATGCAAAGCTAATTTCCCCTATACTACTTTCTAGTTTTCCCAGCAATTTATTCTTGAATTATGAGTTCTTTCTCTAGTAGTTGGTATCTTTGGTTTCCTAAACAGTAGGCTATTATCTTTGTTTATTTTAATATTTTGCATAGAACCTTCCATTAACATGAAGAGGTTCTTGGCACTATATCCTACCAGACTAGAATTGGGAAGGCTGGAAGATGGCTCTGAAAAGAAGAAGCCCAAAAGCTAGTGAGTGAAGTTCAATGCCTAGTTGATACTACACATCTAGTAGCCACCAGAAACAAATGTCCAGCAGAAACAATGTGATCAGTGAGAGCTAGTAGAAGAATATATCCAAATAAGGAGCCAGAATGACACTACTTCAAAACAGAGATTTTGCCCAGCAGGGGTTATTATATCCATTAGCCATTACAAGATATCTAGAGACAATTATTAATAAGAAGCCTGAATTATGTGCCTAGTAGTCACCCTGGAACCAGTCACAACTAATAGACATGTCCATTAGAGCCATCACAGCAAAAGAGAATGATTCCACTGAGAATTATATGATGAAATTATTAGAGACCCTGAAGCATCAAAGCCATGAGTTGCCCCAAGAGGAATGTGCCCTAGCCACATTTTTTCTTTTGTATATGTCCTTTATTAGTGGTTGATTTGAGTACCTACTTTCACTGCTTTTTATGCATACATTTGTGGTTCTTAGACTCCATGGCTTTAATCAATATTCAGGCCATACATCAAATCTTAAGGGAAATCTCATCAAATACATGTTTTTTTTTTGTTTTTTTGCTATGGGTGCCCCAATAATAACTACACCAAGTTTAATATATGCTGTGTAACTCCTACACATGTATGCATAAGAAATAGTGAAAGCAGGTATTCAAAACAATAACTCAAAACAAATTTCTCAGGACAATGTTCTATCAAAACTATTTTTCTCTAGATTTTTATTAAATATATTTACTTTGAACTGGTTGTATCCTATAGTAAATAAAATAAATAAAATAAACCTATCAGAGAGGGTTTGTGATCATGATTTGTAGAGGTTAACAGAGTACATATATTTATTATTGGAACCTCATATATTTGACGTGTATATATAGCCCATAAGATGTGATGCTTGACCCAAGTATTGATTGATTCCATGGAATCTAAGAAATGAAAAGACTATGTAAAGACTTAAGGATGGAACATAAGAGGCTAATGCAATAGGCCAGATAAGTGATACTAAAGCTAGAAACCAGTAGTCTAATTTGAAGACTACTGTAATATGAAAGACTTGATAATGGGCTGAGCTAGTGTGGTGGAAATGTGGTTAGAAAGAAAAGGATAAATTTAAGAAAATTTGGGAAGAGTATGTGTGAAAAGGGTAGAATTAATAGCAATTGGGACCTGATTATTTATGATGAAATATAAAGGCAAAGCAAAAGTTAAAGATAAAACTGAGGTTATTTATCTGAGTGGCTAAAAGAATGTCATTATCTTCAGTAGACCCAAGATAGTTTGGAGGAGGATTGGGTTTAATGAAGTAGATGAGTTCCATTTTGGACATGTTGTATTTGAGGTACCTATGAGATATACACTTAAAAATATATAACAGGTAGTTGGGGTTTTCATATTGTTGCTCAGGAGAGAGATGAGGGTAATCATTTTGTAATCATATTCATAAGGATAAATTAAATTTATTAAATCCATTGTACCTGATAGGATCAATAAGAGACAGAGAATAAAGGATGAAGAGAAGACACAGGTAGAGTTTTGTCAGGAATTTGGGGGGTAGGATAAAGATGATGATTCCAAAAAGGAAATTTAAAAAGGAGAGGTCAGACATGTAGGAGTAATAATTGGAGCAAATAACCATGAAACTCCAAGATGGACAGAGTATCCAGGAAAAAGGATGATAAATAGTGTTAAATCCTGTAAAGGTTTATTAAAAAAAACATAACATTAAATACTTGGTGGCCTATGAAAGAATAAATTGGTGAGGGGCAAGGGTAGAAACCATACTGCAAGGGGTTTAAAAGTAAGTGATATAGGGACATCTAGGTGACTTATTGCAGAGGGATCCAGGTCTGGATACAGGAGGTCCTAGGTTCAAATTTGACCTCAGATACTTCCTATTTGTATGATCCTGGGTTAATCACTAAACACCAATTACCTAGTCATTAACACTTACCAGTCTTGAAAACAATACATAATATTAATTCTAATTTGGAAAGTAAGAGTTTAAAAAAACAAGTGCAATGAGAGGAAGGGAAGATGTTGGATTTTTCTAAGATAAAGACCTTAAAATTAAGGAGAGAAAACATTTGATATTTTGAAAAGATGGTAGTCAATTGAAAGTTTAGGGTTTTTTTCTGTTTTATTCTGTTTAAAGGATGACAGAGTCTGGTATTTGTAGGTAACAACTGCAGCCCAATCTAATACAGATGAAAGAAGGTAGACTTGAAGTTATAAGTCTTGGTTCTTAGTCTTAGCTCTGATATATATTGGCTTTGGGACCTTGGGCAAGTCATGCTATTAGTTTCAATTCTTTCATATATCAAATGTAGATTATGGATAGTATTAATATCTAATAACTATTATTGGTAACACCCAGAGCTCTTAGGGAATTTCAAATCAATTTTTCCTATCAGGTTGAATTATGATATGCTTAGACAACAGGGATGCACACTGGATCTTTGTTTTCCTTTTTTCTTCTTTTCTTCTCCAATTTAAAAAAAATTAAATTATACTTGTGGTAATTTGTGACAGTTGTTTTTTGACATTTTGTAATTCATATTCCTCTTTTCCTACCCCTCCCGAAGTCAGCGAATAGTAATATATCTGTACTTTCATGTAATATATATTTCTATATTGGTGATGCCATGATAGAGGACACATATCACATACACAATAGAAACATCATGAAGGAAATATAGTGGAAGATGGCATGCTTTGATCTTTACTCAGATTAAAATAATTCCAATACTATTTTCATCATGAGTCCCTTGTGGTTATCTTGGGAACTTGCTTTGCTGATAATGGTTAATCATTGTTTAGTATTTCTGTTACTGTATGCATTGGTCTCCTAATTCTACTCATTTTATTTTATATAAGTTCACATATATCATTCCAATTAGTATTTCTGAACTAATCCTGTTCATTATTCCTTATGGTGCAATACAACCATATACCACAACTTGTTCATCCATTCCCAAGTGATGAACAACCCTCAGTTTCCAATGTTTTGCCATTGCAAAAAGAACTAATAAAAATATTTTTGTACAGGTAGTTCCTTTTCCCTTAACTCTGATACCTTTGGGATATAGATTCAGTAATGCTATTGCTGGGTCAAAGGGTATGTACAGTTTTGTGGCCCTTTGAGTTTGGTTACATGTTGTTCTTAGTTGTATCAGTTCATAGTTCCACCAACAGTGGAACAGTGTCCCGAATTTTCCACATCCCTTCCAACATTTCTCATTTTCCTTTTTGATAGTGTCAGCCAATCTGGTGGATGTGAGGTGGCACCTCAGAGTTGTTTTAATTTGCATTTCTCTAATCAATAGTGATTTGGAGCTTTTTTTGATATATCGATGGATAGTTTTCACTTCTTTCTCAGAGAACTGCCTGTTTATGTCCTTTGACCATTTTTGTTTAGAGAATGCTTTATATTCTTCTAGATTTTACTTAATTCTTTATATGTTTGAGAAATGAGGCTTTTGTCAGAGACATTTGATACATTTTTTTTCCAAAATGTGCTGTTTTCTTTCTAATATTCATTACATTGGTTTTATTTTTACAAAATGTTTTTAATTTAACATAATCAAAAATATCTATTTCATTTTTCATAATGTCCTTTATATATTGTTGAGACATAAATACTTCCCTTATCCCTAAATCTGACAGGTAGACTTTTCTATGTTTCCTTAATTTGTTTTTGTTGATACCCTTTATTACTGGATCAAGTGAGATGTTAGTCCATGCCTAGTCTCTGCCATACTGCTTTCCAGTTTTCTCAGCAGTTTTTATTAAATAGTGAGTTCTTTTCCTTAAAGCTTGGATCTTTGAATTTATTGAATTGTAAGTTGATATGTATGTTAACTGCCATATGTTGATTACCTAATCTATTCTATTGATCTACCACTCTATTTCTTACCCAGTACCAGATTGTTTTGATGATTATCACTTTATCACAGGTATTGTTCTTTTTGAGTCTTTATTCAAATGATTTTACTGCTTATGTTGTTGTTAATGTTATGATCAGTACTATAAATGTTTGATCATAATCATCTTCATCAGCATCATTGCCACTAGTTTCACAATTTTTATCTTCTCAACATAATAATCACCAATATTATCTAACCATCATTTTGCTACTTCCTTTATGGAATGGTTTTTAGTGGTTATTCTGTTGCCTTTATTATTTTGGGGCTATAATAAAACACAGCAGCTTCCAAGGACAAAAAAGTCAATACAGCAAGCTAAAAATACTGCAGTGTTATCTGAGCTCACTATTCGGATATCTTTTAAAAGGAAGGAAAGAAAAATGATGACATAATTTTAGTCCTTGAAATCTGGAATACTATTAGATCCTGTCCAAATCAAAGCACCAGCAATACAGCAGCCCATGGATGCTTGCAACACCACATGTACTATCATATTTCCCCACAGAACAGACCCTTTTCAACAATCATATTTAAGTGGTTAAGAATGAATTTTGTCTTATAGACCAAATGCAGAGATTCCATGGATTTGAGTTGGAAAATATGTGTATGTACAAATTCAAAATCCATTTAATCCAAGAACCTCTGTTCATTATTTTTTAAAAAGGAGTGAGCTTTTATTTTCCCCATCATTACTAAAGAAAATTCCATCTTACTTATTATCAGAGAATCTTAGCTTTAGAATTGGCTTTGAGTTCATCTAATTCATTTCCCGACCAGAAATATGAATCCTCTTTAAAATATCTTAAGAATTGATTGACCAGTTTGCACTTGAAGACCTTCAGCAATGGGGAATTTACCACCTAAAGAGGCATCTCACTCATATTAGGTAAGAAGTTCTTCGATATTTTTAAGCAAAATCTACTTCCTAATGCCTTCCTCCTATTGGCTATACAACATTTCTGCCTTTTGGTTCGAAACAGAATAAATCTAATACATTTGCCACATAAAAATCCTTAACTTTTCTTCATATCAACATTTACACAGCATTTTATTTTTCAACTTCAGGAATGTCTTGGACTATTCTGGTAAGTTTACTCCATTTCATAGATAAGGAAATTAAGATTTAAATGAGACAAAATCTAATATGTAGCAATGAAAATACTCAAATTTTATTTGGAGACATTGCTCTAAATTATTTTCTGATTTTTCCTTTCTCAAACTGGAAGATCTATTTTCTAGGAAATAAAGCTGATTCTAATCCTGGCAAAGGAAATTGAAATCTGAGCCCTCAATTTGGGAATAATTCAGAGTGCACACCAACTTGCCTACGAAAGTAATGTCACTATATTTTCTAATGAGGTTATATTTGAACATACTGACCTCTATTCACTTCACATGGGAGCAACTCACCCTAGATCCCTAGTGAATAACTGGCTTATAAATAAACCATTTTGCTTGTTCATTGAACTAGACTGACATCTGAGATGAAACGCTGACTCAGGTGATGGTAAGTGATTTGGAAATTTAACATGAAGGACTTGGAGACCAAAAATCTTCCTATGGATCTGAAGAAAAAATGAAAGTATTTAATTCACTAAATTATCTCTTTTGTATTAATATGAAGCAATTTTTTATTCAGAAGACCTTCTCTTCCCCCTTGTTATAGATTACTTGGACTCTGCGGAACTATTCCCTTTTAACACAACCTCAAAAATCTTTTTCCCCCACTCAATCAAATCCAGAACTTACTATTTAATAGTTTCCTCATTTGTAAATTGAGTTGGTTTCACTAGCTTATGTTTAGTATTCCATCAATTTCCTGATTTTATTACCTCAATACTTGTTTGAGATATATAATTTCCAGGGAAATGTGGCAATAATAATCCTGGGAAGCTGGGTCCTTAGTAGGTAGAATGCTAGATTTTGAGTCAGAAAGCAATGAATTTGGACCTGACTTCAGGCTTTTAATACCTTTGCGATCCTGAATGAGTCAATAGCACCCTGCTTGCTTCTGTTTCCTCATCTATAAAATGAGAATAATAATAGAATCTACTTGACAGATCATTATGAGAATAGAATGCCATAATTTCTGCAAAGCTTTAAGAATTACATTATACAGATGCTATTCTATGAATAATAGTTATCTTTGGGCAGCTAGGTAGCACAGTGGATAAGATGCCAAGACAGGAGTCAGGAAGACTCATCTTCCTGGGTTCATATCTGAGCTTAGACACTTACTAGTTATGCGACCCTGGGCAAGTCACTTAATGTTTGCCCCAGTTTGTCATCTGCAAAGGGAGTTGGAGAAGGAAATGTCAAACCACTCCAATATCATTTTTATAAAGATCATCTAGTTCAACCCTTTTGTTTTATAGATGGGTAACAGAACCACAGAGAGGAAGTAACCATTCCAGTATTTTTGCCAAGAAAACTCCTACTGGGGTTGTAATGAGTTAGACATGACTGAATTATTGAATAATGTTGTTTTCATTATTTATTAATATAATTATTTTATATTATTTTGTGAATTATGAATTATTAATACTGTAGCTTGGCGGTATATTGGATATTGCTCTGGATTTGGAGTCAGGAACATTTGTGTTCAAATCTGACCTGAGACACTTACTACCTTACTAGAAATCCTGGAAAGCATTATAACCACTGCCTCAGTTTCCTCACCTGCAAAATTTGAATAATAACAATAATGATCCCTATCTCCTAGGATTGTTGTGAAAATGAAATGATATTTAGTTGCAAAGCATTTTGCCAACTTTAAAGAACTGTGTAAATATTAGTTTGATTATAATGTTGAAGACAAAGATGATATCCTAATTTGAATAACATATATTTTTGAAATAACTGAAACATTTTATTAATTCCACATTGTCTGAATAGGATTATATGTTAGTGAATTTTATGATTTTATAATTTCACTTTTGAAAATGTAGAAACTGGAGGCAAGAAAGTGTAGCTAAATTTAATTGCTAAATCTTTCCTGTTTGTTAATTCATTTGGATGGAGGATAAATTGCATAATTAAATAATAAACTTCACAACTCTTTAAACATTATTGCAAGGGCTGTTAAATTCATGTATGAGAATTAAAAAAATTGAAATCCATATTTCAATATTGCTTTATTTTAGTAATCCTTTTGTATGCTTTTTTCCTTTAAACCCTTACCTTCCATCTTGGAGTCAATACTGTGTATTGGCTCCAAGGCAGAAGAGTAGTAAGGGCTAGGCAATGGGGGTTAAGTGACTTGCCCAGGGACGCATAGCTAGAAAGAGTCTGAGGCCAGATCTGACCCCCAGACCTCATGTCTCTAGGCCTGTCTCTCAATTCATTGAGTCACCCAGTTGTCTCCTGTGTGCTTTTAAAAAACATTAATTTGAGAAAGAGTCCTTAGTTATCACCAGACTTCCAGAGGGATTTATCACATACACACCAAAAAAGATTAAGGAATTCTACATGATATAAATGTAAGCTATGATGGCTGATATAATAATAATAATAATAATAATAATAATAATAATAATAATTGCTATCATCTATATAGTGCTTTAAGGTTTGTAAAACACATTACCAAGATGATATCTTATTCTCACCAACTCACTATAGTTATTTGTTCCCATTTTACAGATGAAGATATTGAGGCAGAGAAAGAATAAAAGGCTTTGCCCAAAATCACACAGTTTGTCAATGTCTGAGACCATATTTTAACTCAGGGAGAAGAGGACGAGAAAAAACAAAGCAATGGAGAAAAGAGGAAGTGGGAAAGGATAATGAGGAATGTGAAGTAGAAGGGAAAGGAAGAGAGAGATGAGGGAGGAGGAGAAGGAGAGAATGAGGAAGAAGAAGGAGATGAAAAGCAGGATCATGGAATAAAAATCACATGTTGATCTTCCCTGCTTTTTGTTGTTTTAATGTCTCAAATGACAATGGAGTGATGAACAATGGACCTAAGTTGGCTACAGAATGTAATTAATGATGGGACAATTTATATTAAGTGCTGTAAAGGAGCTTTAGGGATATTTGAGGAGAGAGAACTCTATAACCTGGGGATTTTGAAAAGGTATATGAAGTACCTCAACTGAGCCTTAGAAATATTAAGTACTCTAGAAAGAATTTTTTCCATGTATTGAAGAAAAGAATTATCATCAAATCCTTGGAGTAATTACTTTTAGCAGAAAAAGGATGGGAATCTAGCAGGTATCCAGACAAATGAATAGCTTATGCTCTCTACAATGGGTCCTGCCCAAGTTAGCTTCTGCAATAACCCTGAAGACGACAAATTTAGACATCTCTTGTTCCTGAATGATTTCTAGTTCAGTTATTATACTCCACGGAGAGACTCTGCAGGACTGAAGATTGTCCACAGATTTCCTTGCTTTATTCCTAACATTTGATGACCTTGTTTTATGGAACCCCCAGACTTACCTTTGTTCCTGGGGACCTTGCCTTTTGGGAGCTACCAGACTGACATTTGTCGTAGACTGAATAATGGATCATTGAGCATCCATTAAGGACCCTGAATAGAAGTGATAGAAATATGCAAACCTTAAGTACCATTTTTTACTTCTTATCCCCTATTAGGACACTCCCTGGTACCCCAGGCTTGTACTACAACCTCTTGCCCAGGTCTCCTTGTAACCAATCAGTGTGTGTGTCCCTTCCTTCATTCCCCGGAGTATATATAGGACCTCAAGTTCTTCAGTTCATTGGATAATCCCCTTTCTAAGTCCATTTTCCTAGAGGTAGAGCTTCTGTCTGCATGGGTATCTTGTGTTCAACTCTGTGTGGAAGTCTTTTGGGGATTGCCTCCCTTGTTCTGATTAAAGACTTGTTGTTTCTAACTACTTTGGTGATTCTGTGTTTTTCAACTTATTTGCTATTAAAAAACACTTACTAGAAAGCAATAGAGACTCCACTGTTAGATACAGAGATCCATAATTAAAAAAAAAACATACTAAAGTATTTAAAACAATATTTTTTTCTCTTTTTTTGGTAGTAGTTATAGCAAAAACTGGAAACAAAATGGAGATCCCTGAGGTTGCAAAATAAGTAGAGTCAATCAATGTAACATATTACTATGCTCTTAAAAATGGTGAAATATGAGACATATAGAAAAACATGAGATGGCAATAACTGAGAGAAAAGGAAATATAACCAAAATATATTTACAATATCATCAACATTGTAAATGGAAAGAGCAATAGAACTAAAATAATTGAAGCTAAAAGCTCTGAAATAACATTGACCAAATTTGTCTTCCTCTCCCCACCCCCAAAAAGATGTGGGAAGTCTCATATGCTTCTGCTCTGTTGTAGAAATGGGAGATGATGCCTGTGTGAGATAGCATATAACCACAAATGTTTTTGATATATTGGCATTTTCTTCCTTTCATTTAAAAATTAGTTTCATAAAGAATTAAACTATAAAACATATACCTTTTAAAATTATAAAATATACCAAATATAAAATCTTTTTAATGTATTTTTTCCTTTTAAAATCATTTTTAAAATAAAGTATGGATCCCTGGGAAGATCTAAGAGAAAAAGTTACGGAGGAAAATGGAGGTGAACTAAAGTATAAGCATAAAAATTAAATATCACAGATCTAATTTTATTTAAGTAATATATTTATTTCTATATGGTATATATACATGCAGAAATCAATAATATATATATATATATAATTAATCTATATAAAATGTTTTACATTTTATCCCAATCCTTCCAGTAGCTAGCATCCTCCCCCACTTCCCTGCCTTCCCCTAAAATATTCTTTGTACATATCTTGGTTTTTGCTATATATGAACTTGTCCTCTTTCCCTAGAAAATGTAAGCTTTTTGAGGCCAGGGATTATTTTGTTTTGTTTTTGGACTCTTAGATACTGGTATGATGCCTAACACAATACAAGTGTCAAATAAAGGCTTCCTGAAGGAATTAATCATTTCAACAATCCATATTTATGAGTTTGTTTGTGTTATCTTTTTTTTTTTTGTTTGTTTGATTTGACTCAATTCAATAAACATTTACTCCCTGGTGATTCTGAAAAAGAATGTGCTGTACTTTACATAAATGGAGGTTAGGGGCTAGTGCATACACCATCCATCTTTCTCTTTTTACACAGTGGTTGGCAGGGCTGCTGTTAACTCTGGGAACTCTGATGCTATTACTTTTAAATCATTTTCAGTGTAGGAGAGCTGGGAGGTCCCAGCAATATAGTCCTTCACCCTCCTTCCTATTCCCACAAGGAGGAAGATATAAGGTCTTGTACTTGCCAAAAAATGGGCCACAGGAGGAGAGAATAAAAAGCAAGATAATTCAGTACAGTCTCTTCTCCCCAAAGCCACTAAGATGGAGGAAATATCAATTCAAGGTCCTGGAAGCTCATGGCAGCAAGCTCTTTGAAACATAATACTGAGGTGAAAGACATAAATACAAGAAGTCAATAATTAAGAGGCATTTTTAAAAGTTTTCAAAATACTTTATTTCAGAGTCATCAAAAGAATGTTCCCAGCTGTCTAGTACAGAAATTATAACCATTACATTTTAAAATATAGAAATGAGGAGATATAAGGATTTTCTCATATTATGGAAACAGGACTTGATTTGAAATGAGACAACTATGTTCAAATTCTTATTTAATAAAAGAATAGCTTTGTGACCTTGAGTAAATCACTGAACCATGTTGATAAAAATCTGTCTATAACTGATCAAATCATCACAGGCTTAGAGTTATTAAATTGGTTGTCCAGGATCACACAGTTAATATATATCAGAAACTGGGTTTCAGCCACTTCTTCTCGATTCCAAGTTTACTACTGTGTCCATCATGCTATGGTGCCTCTCATTTAATTAAAGCTTATGTATTTATTAGCTGATACAAAACACTTTTCTCAAGATAAATTTATGATGTGGGGAACACAATTTAAAATTTTATTTTATAGTTTAGGACTCTGAGTCTCACAATAGTAATGTGACTTCCCCTAGTTACCAAGAGTTTCCAAAAGGAATTGTATGTATTTAAGACATCTGAATTCCTATCTAGTGTTCCTTCATTCACTACACCAAGACTAGTTACCTAAGCTTTGCTTAGATTTCTTTGTGTCTCAGTTTTCTTATCCATAAATTGGGAACAATAATTCTTGTATTTCCTAAATTGTGGATTTATGGGAAGGGGGGTGCTTTGTTGTGTTACACAAACAAGGTGTAAATAATATTAATAATAACAACCTTAGCTACATTGGTCTCTCCATCTATAAAATTGTTAGTGACTTAAACTCCCAGTGAGAGTTTGTACTTCAAGGATTTAATATATATTTTACTTTAAGACTGGGGGTGTGGGGGGTGACAAGAGTACAGAATGGAAAATTTTGACCTAAGGGCAGTTATGTTTTCTTTCTAACCTGCAGGGTTCTGAAGTCTGTTTGGCTTGAGTCTTATTCATAATACACAGGTAACTGAAATATTGGCCCTGGGGAGTGGAGGAGCAGAGGGGTTCTTTTCTAATGCTTCAGTGGGTGAAATCAGAGATTTAATGTAAACAGTTTTTGAGGGACTCTATTTCCTGAGCTATGCTTTGATCACATGGCAAGACCTCCAATGAAAACACTACTGTTATCCTTTCAAGGGAGACACATGGAAAAGAAAACCTGTCATGGTGAGGAAGGTGTTGGTCTTCAGCAGTGAAGATATGGATGCAGGGAATGTGTTTATGTTGGGGATTGGGAGGAGGGTTGGGGAGAGAGAATAAATAGTATAAGTAGGGGAGAAAAAGAAAAAGAAATAAGTAATAAGAGGAAAGGGTTGGTACCAGAAAGTATCTGTTAATGTTTGAAGGTGGTATTGAACCACCTATATCTAATTGGAAGTATCTCATCATACATTTTTTTTTGTATTTCTAATGACAAGTCTCATATGGCTTCCTGCTTACTTCAGTACCTGGGGATCCTCTGTCCCTTCCTTGTTGAAATCTTTACACTGCTGTCTCAACTTAACTGCCTATCTCCATACAAAGATTACTTCTCAGTGTTTCAGAGACTGTCCTTCATGAGAGCTTGTTACTTAGATAAACCAACTTTGGTATTTGTATTCTTTCTCTTCTAAAATCTTTGGGTACTTTTCCTAGGGAGTGATTTCCATAACTCTGGGGAAGTCCTAAAGACACCTTCTAGTGTTCTTGAAATCAAATCACTTAACTACTTAGATTTTATTTGGAAAGTTAAGAACAATTAAATTACCTCTATCAGACAATAATCTTGTTGAGAACAGGGACTATATCATATTTATTTTTTAATCTATCACTCTAACTCCCAGAAAGAATAGGTTTTTTTTTTTTTTGCAGGTCTGATCTTGAATTCATGCTTATAAAATCAATGATAAGAAAGAATTTAGGAAGGAAGGGAGGGAGGAAGGGAGGAAAGATGGGAGGAAGGAAGGAAAGAAGGAAGGAAGGGCAGAAGGGAGGAATGAAGGGAGGAAGGGAGGAAGGAAGGAAGGAAGGAAGGAAGGAAGGAAGGAAGGAAGGGAGGAAGGAAGGAAGGAAGGGAGGGAGGGAGGAAGGAAGGAAGGAAGGACAGAAGGGAGGAAGGGAGGAAAGACGGGAGGAAGGAAGGGAGGAAGGAAGGACAGAAGGGAGGAATGAAGGGAGGAAGGGAGGAAGGAAGGAAGGAAGGGAGGAAGGAAGGAAGGAAGGAAGGGAAGAAGGAAGGAAGGAAGGAAGGAAGGAAGGAAGGAAGGAAGGAAGGAAGGGAGGAAGGAATGAAGGGAGGGAGGAAAGAAGGAAGGAAGGAAGGAAGGAAGGAAGGAAGGGAGGGAGGGAGGAAAGAAGGAAGGAAGGAAGGAAGGGAGGAAGGAAGGAAGGAAGGAAGGGAGGAAGGAAGGAAGGAAGGAAGGAAGGGAGGAAAGATGGGAGGAAGGAAGGGAGGAAGGAAGGAAGGAAGGAAGGGAGGAAAGATGGGAGGAAAGATGGGAGGAAGGAAGGGAGGAAGGAAGGAAAGTTTCACTAAATGTCTGCTACATACAGATTCTGTCCCAAGCACTTTATAAATATCATCTCCTTTGATGTTGACAAAAACCCTGAAAGGTAGTTATTCTGGTTATACTGATTTTGCTGGGAAGAAAAGAGAGGCAAAGGGAAATTAATTAGTGTTCAAGAGGGAGGATAAGGTTATGTTTGAAGAAGGACCCAACTGATTGTCTTGTGCAGACTACCTCAGTCAACATGTCTCTCTATTGCTCTAATGAGAAAGCAGATGGGGGTTCCAGAACCCAAGGATCAAAAAGAAGCTGTCATATAATGAAATTAATATTTTAAGAAATAGTAAGTGGTGATTATATAATGATATCTATCACCATCATTTCCATATTTTCTGAATCTATATCTATTTTAGAGATTGTACTTCTGATTTCAGGAAGGACATTTACTCTAGACAAGGACTGTATTTTTTTTCTCTTTTTGTTCCTAATAGCAATCACAGAGCCTTGAACCTGACTAGCATATTTTAGATGACTCCTGATATTTTCCCTTTCCTTTCTTCTCTTACTTTCCCTATAAAACAAAGGGGTTTGAGGTAATTCATACTGACCAAAGCATAAGTCTTCCAAAGAATAGCAGTTGCATAAGTAGGTCTAGTATGAAATTTGGAGAACAGTTTCATGGTAAATAGAAAAAATGTCCATCAAGAAGCTAGGGCATTTTTTCATTTATAAGCTGGCTATAGCCAAATTCTGATAATTACCTTCCTTATCTTTTTTTTTTTTAGGAAGAGAACAGCTTTAATTTACAAAACAAAAGACGGCCTGTGTGCAGGAAACTTGAGCCACAAGGGCCCACTTGTGGCATGGGGCATTAGTTTCTCCTTTCCCAACCCTTTCTTGTGTCTTCTTTATAATCTAAACTACATCCCATCTACTGAAACAAGTGTTCTGTGCATTGCTAAGACAGTTAGATGACCTTCTGGGAAATATGAGGGGGTTTTCAGCCAGGCCTGTGGGCTTCACACTGCCATATCCATCTTAATGGTCCAGTGAGGGTTGTAGCCTTCCATCAGGAAGTCCTCAGCCTTGAAGTCATCATTTTTTACACTTTCCAGAGAATTTTGAACTTGGGGAAAGGTTTTGGTTCTTGCTGAAGCTGAATTGTTATTGGCTCAATATGATTCACATATACATGAACATCTCCCAGAGAGTGTGCAAAATCACTTAACTTCAGGCCTGTGATGTGAGAGAATATTGTAGGTGAGCAGGGAGTAACTGGTGATGTTGAACAGCACCCCAAGACCCATATCTCCAGATCACTGGTATAGCTGCCAGGAAAGCTCATCATTCACTACATAGAACTGACAGAGAGCATGGTATGGTGGCAAAGCCATGATCTTTTGAATTCCAAATGCACATAATGACAAAATGATCCTTCTGTCATCAAGGTTGGTTTTGATTTTGTCAATGACTTTTTGAAGCTGATCCACTCCTTGTCCAGAATAATCTGTGTTAATCTCTTTGAATTCTGCCCCAAAATGTCTCCACTGGAAGTCATACACTGGTCTCAAATCTTCTTCTCTGTGAGTGAAGCCCAGGTTTCCAAAAATTAATGTGACCCATTGGCATCCCAGATCTTCACCCCTTTGGCAGAGAGCTCCTTACCATTTGTGCAACCCCTAATAAACCCCAGCAGTTCCGAAGGGCACCCTTCCAGAACATATGCTTGGTTGTCAGCAAAGGAAATTCACCTCATAGGTTGTAGCAGGCTTGCATGCCCAACACAGACAGGGTGCCAGTGCATGTGCAGTCCTTCTTCTTGAAGCCTTACTGGATGACAAGCACAATCTGCTGCAGATACTGCTTCTCCCCATGCACCTAGAGTGGGGGGACTGGGGTTGGGGCAGGGGTCATTCTCTGGGCTGGTAGACAGAGGCAGAGGAGGCTGAGGCTGCATCATTCTGGGGCTTGCCTCTCTGTTCTGGGACAAGCTGGTTCTGAAGCATGGAACCTATGGTGGACATGGCTGCATTGTGAAATAAAAGCCCTTATCTCTTTTAATTAGATCAACTTTCAATCTTGCTTTGTCTGAGATTGTAATTGCTACATCTGCTTTTTAAACATTAGCTGAAGTATAGTAGATTTTGTTCCAGACCTTTACCTCTACTCTGTGTATGTGTGCTTTAAATGATTTTCTTTTAGATAGCATATTGTGAAATGTTGGTTTTTAATCATCTCTGCTTTCCTCTTCTGTTTTATGGGTGAGTCCACACCTTTCCCATTCAATTATGGCTAATGGTTATTTTTTTCCATCTTATTTTCCCTCCGTTTATCCTTCTCTTTTTCTCCTTTAAGCCTACCTTTATTCACAAATATTTTGCTTCTGCCTATTCATATCCCAAAGTTCCTCCTACCTTTTGCCTGTCAACACATTTTTATTACCCCTCTCCTTTTAATTATGGGTAAGATTGATTTATATACTTAAGTGTGGATGATATTTCCATTTTGTTCCAATTCTGATAAGTAATGTTCAAACATTGTCCTCTACCTCTTTATCTTCTTTTCCTTTGCATTGTATTGTATCTCACTCCTTATGTGAAATATTTAATGAATATTTATGTAAAATGTTTTAACCCAAGCTTTACCTCTTATTTTTCTTTTTTCCAAGTGCATTACTCCTTTTTATTCCTTGATTTTTAAAAGAATATCCTATTTTATTCGACTTATTTCCTGCTCTCTATGAATGTTCCTATTCATTGGCCTAATGTTTTTAATGTAATGTAATGTAAAATGTTTTAAAATATTTTTACTACTTTAAGCTTCCTAAGTACTTGAGGTATCTTAACTACTTAAAGTATCATGGATATCTTAAGCATCTTAGATATCACTTTCTTACTTGTAATCATTTTGATCCTATTATTTCCCTTGATTACCTTAAATTATCTTAAATTTTGTAATGTTTCTTATACCATAAGTATCTTAAGTATTCTAGCTATCATTTTTCCATACAAGGAATATAATAAATTTTAATTTATTATTTCCCTTCATTACTTAAAGACATTAAGTACTTTAAGTACCTCTTAGTAATTGCCTCTAAATACTATAGAAATCTTAAGTATGCATAAATGCCTGAAATTCCTCTATTTGATTAAATATTCATTTTCTTCCCCTAGAGTACTATGCTAATTTTTGCTAGATAGGTAATTGTTATCATAGGTCTAGGTCCTTTGCCTTGTAGAATATAATATTCTATGCCTTTAAATCTTTTAATATAGAAGGTGTTAAAACCTATGTAATCCTGATTGGGATGCCACAAAATTTGATTTTTTTTCCTTCTGGTTGCTTTTAATATTTTATTCTTGGCTTAAGAGTTCTATAATTTGGCTATAACTGTCCTAAGATTTTTAAATATGTGATTTCCTTCAAGAAGTGATTGGTGAATTCTTTCAATTTCTATTTATTCCTCTTCTTTATGAACAATGGGGAAGTTTTTCTGGATAATTTATTTCAGTATGATGTCTAGGTCCTTTTTTCAATCATGACTTTCAGGCAATTCAAAAATTCTTATATTATATCTTCTGAATCTATTTTTTAAGTTAACTGTTTTTCCAGTGATAAATTTCATTTTTTAAAATTTTGTTTTATTGTTTCCTGATGCCTCATACTGCTGTCAGTATGTTGTCTAAAATCCTGTTAAAATCAATTTGAGATATTTAGCACATTAAATTTTCAAAGGTTATTATACAATTGTAACCAGTTTTGATAAAGTCCATCCATCCACTATGTAACAATTTACAAAGCCAAAATAGAAAAAAAAAGGCTGTTTTTTTAAAAATATGGGCTCATTCAATAATATTTGTTCAGTATAGTTATAGGGGAAAAGCAACAGAATTTAACAGTAGTTAAAACCCAGTACATTAAAATGATTCAGTATAACAGAATAATATTGAATACATTAATATATGAACTTAAAAACAACAAAATTAAATCTTAAACAAAATAATCAGCAAAATGCAATAAAATACAGAGAGATTTATAAAACATTGGAATCCGAAAATTCTTAAAAATATAACCTCCAGGCTCTCTCTTTAAAGTTCATTTTTTTCATCCATTTAGATTCCTTTTTTTCCATACTGTGGGATCTCCCATAGCAGAGAACATGGGTTTTAGGAATCTCAAATTGGGCAGGTCCAAATGGCAAAGTGTTGCAGGGAGATGAATTTCTCCCCTGAATCTCAGGTAATATAAGTAAAAAGATAAAT
This sequence comes from Monodelphis domestica, assembly GCF_027887165.1. NCBI lineage: Eukaryota > Metazoa > Chordata > Mammalia > Didelphimorphia > Didelphidae > Monodelphis > Monodelphis domestica. The sequence continues at coordinate 130,311,356 of NC_077229.1, read as the reverse complement.
GCACTCAAAAATATCCTTTGAAATAGGAAATGCACTGCTCTCTCAGAGAATATAGCAGACTTGTAATCAACTTCCTGTTTGGAAAAGTCTCTTCCTTCTCCTGTTCACCCTCCCTGAGGTCCCCTGCCACATGGAGGCTAATTGTTGCCTAAAGAAAGAACACCCCAGTTTTTACCAGTTCATTTGTGATTCTGAAGACACAGGGGCAGCTACCAGCAGCCTGGGTCCTGGGGTTGGGCATGGGGTGATCTGGGTCAGGAAGCCGGAGATCAACTGGGGGTGAGGGGAGGCGTTAGGATCGGGGCAGGATAGCAATCTGGGTCAAGAAAGTCTGGAGAGGATGACTGGAGGCAAGAGCAGATGGCTGGAGTGCAGAAGCAGTTAGCAGGAGCGATCTGAATCAGAAGCTTTCCAAGGGTAGGTGAAAAGCCTTGGCCAGAGAAACATGGCTTAAAAAAACCTATCTAGGCTATTAAAAAAAATTGAGAAGTTCTCATCCAATCTTGTGGTTGCCATAAACTGTAAAAATTAAATTAGTATCTAGCAATAAAAATATGATACTTTTATGAGGTTCATTAAGGATTATTAGAAATCAAGGAATAAAGAAGATATAAATAAAAACCATGTTCCCATGGCTGATTAGCCTATTCAAAATCCCTGCACTTGGCTTAGCTTACCACTATACTTCCTATGTCATTGCAATGGCAGGGAGAGCATGGTAGGCATTACCGCCAGTTAAATACTAATTGTGATCTCGTCCAGGTGGAGACTCATTTGAGATAATAGGAATTTTGGGAAATACCAAGGACTTCTGGGGATTGAAGTCTATGGTTCAAAATCTGCATTTTTACAATACTCTGCAAAGGTGGTCCCAATGACCTACTGTGTGGAGTTTTGTAGCTATTCAGTGTAGTTGGTACAAGTTGGGTTCTGCCAAATCCCACTGAGGCTGGACCTTGTTGGACTGAGTTCTTGCCTCTGCTGTCTGTACTGGGAGGCTCAGCCTATTTTGGTTAGAATAGGCAGGACCACTTTCTTACTGTTGATTCTTGTTTATTGTGTGGGTTTCTATTCTTACTTAGCCTTCTGAGGTTGGACTGAAATAGTTGTGCTGTTTCCTATAAGTTCTACTGATGTTGGACTGAGCCAATAATTTTCTTTTCCTAGACTTTCTCCTCTGCTCCCAAATTCGGATAATTACATTATCGTTATTATGGCTTATGCATTATCTTTTATAGGAGATCTAAAGTTAGTGACATTTTATGACAAACATAATCCTATAATCTAATTTAAGATGCATCTAAGTGATACAATGGTTGGACTTAATCTCCTTCCCAGGGAAAGAAATACAACATCCAAGGAAAAAACTGTATTAGAATGTCAACTAATTTGTGGAGAATTATGAAGGAGGATGGTTCTAGAAGATGAGGAATATTAGCTCATCAAATGCTAAGAAAAAATAGAGTAAGAAAAAGGTTGATGAAAATTTGGCACAAAGCCTAATTAAGACTGATCATGCCAGGAACACTTAAAAAAATGGAACTGGAAGAAGGACAACAAACAGATGAAAACAGAACATATGTGTCAACATTTCTACAACATTATCTTCATCAACAACTATGGAATCACAACATTGGGTTGCTTGCACTTCCCAATGTACTGTAAGAAGTGCAGATACCACTATGGAAAAAAAAATGTAAAGAGTAGCTGCTATAACCTGAATTTGTAGGAAAAAGAGAATGAGATGAAAATATTAGGTAAAAATAATGTGTGGCAGTTACTGAACAAAAGAGTAATTGAGAGTACATTAATACCTGTGTTATCTATGTATATATTATGACCTATTTAATATTAATATGAAATTATATATGATATATAGCTATATTCAATATATAGCACATATATTTATTTAATTTAGTGTATATAACATGTATGTAGTGTATATATTATATAAAAGTATTTTATGTTGTTTATTATATAACATATACCATGTAAAACAGTATATATGTATATATATATATATAATATTGGTCATATAACAAAATATTATGCTATATTGTATATCACATATAGTATATACTATATATTACAGTTCACTATTAGATAGTATAAATGGCACTGATATATATATATATATATAATATTGATTATATATCTCTTTATGTTGATACATAAAAACATATATCTAGGGCATCACATGAAAATATGAAAAGGAAACAGGCAGGATTTTACAAATGACATTTTAAAGGTATCACTGTATCATGGTTATATCGCTCAACCTGCAGCCATGAAAATGTCCCTTCACTTCTTGTACCTGATACTTGATAACTCTCTCAACCTGATCATGTGTTATGCAACTTAATGCATCAAGAAGCCCAAGAGGTATATTGTAAAATATAGAAAGATTATGATTTCTGTTGTTGTTGAGATTTTCTACATTTTAACAAAATCATAAATCCCTGATACATTTACATTCTAAATTTGACTATAGCATTAGTCACACAAGTGACTTAGAGGTAGAGGCAATTTGACATATTGTTCTTTATTGATTCAATAATTAGATAAAAATATTTCTTTTCAAGCATGGTGACTCTGCTTTATAGGTTAAGGTCACAAAACATCCCTGGGTAGATGCAACAATGGTGATACCTTTGTTATTAGTATCCAGTAAGTTTTAAGTCAGACATGTCTATTTCCTGTGATATCATTGAAGACATCCAGGACAGAAAACAAATAGAATAATGATTTCCTATAGAAAAAATCATGAGCACATGTATAACCTATATCTTAGGGGAGGGGGAAAAAAGGTAAAGAGAGGATTTGGATCAAAATATGTCCAAAATGAATTTTAGAAATTATTCCCATATGTAATTGATGATAACAAAGTAAAATATTATGAGGAATAATCCATAAGATTCTCCATAATCTTCATAAATGCCATTTATAGCAATTCCTGAAGTCTTCAGAAGTTCCTATATGAAATCTATATTGACTTAAAATTCCATCTCATAATATAAAGAGGAAAAATTGTGTGCATGATACCCATTATCTTGCTTATTAGAAGTTACAACCAGTCGAACTGATCAATTCTTAGATTCATTTTGGAAAAAGAGTGAAGATAGACAATGTGTCAAAGGATACGAACAGGCAATTTTCAGGTGAAAAAATTAAACTTATCTTTAATCCTATGGAAAATGCTCCAAATCACCATTCATTAGAGAAATATAAATTTAAAAGAATTCTGAGATACTGACTCACATCTAACAGACTAATGTGCCAAAAAAAGAAAATGATAAATGTTCGCAGGAAAGTAGAGTATTTGGTACACAAATATACTGTTGGTGGAGCTGTCAACTGATACAATCATTTTGGAGAGAAGTTTGGAACTAGACCTAAAGAACCATAAAACTATGCTTGTCTTTTGATCCAGGAATACCATTTGGAGGGCTATCCCACAGAGATCAAAGATAGAAAAAGAGGATCCACTGGTATAGAAAGAAGAAAAATATAGTATATTTTCTGTGGTGGCAAAGAACTGGAAACTGAAGGGATATTTCTCAATTGAGGTATAAGTGAACAAATTGTGGTATATGATTTTAATAAAATACTATTATGGCATAAGAAATGGCAAACAAGATAATCACTCACACAAATGCAAATACTGGAAAGATTTATATGAAAAATATGAAGTGAAATCAGGAAAACATTGTCCATAGTAATGACAATAATGTATGATGTTCAACTGTGAATGACTTAACTATTACCAGCAATACAAGGCACCAGGACATTTCCAATGAACTCATATTGAAAAAGTCTATCCACGCCCATAGAAGGAATGTGTAATTGGAAATCTGTTACTCTAAACAACTACATTTCCCAGGAGCCCACTGATTTCCTGTTGTTACATACTTCCTTTAGACAAGGAATGAATATTCAGTGGGCACTCCTGCTCAAGCTCTAATGCTTGAAAACAAGGATGGTTTTGAACTGGCTGATTAGCCATGGGCACCTGGTTGGTTTTTATCTTTGTATTCCTTTGTATTCCTTTATTTCTAATAATCTTTAATAAATCTCTTAAAATATAGTATTTTTATATTTGAGATTAATTCTAACATTTACATTGATGGTGACCAGAAATTGGAGAAGGAATTCTCAATTTTTTAAGATAGCCTAGAAAAAAAATTTTTAAGCCTCTCCAACCAAGGTTTTTTGCTCCCCCCTCCACCATCACTCCCTTGTGAACTCAGAGAGAATTCTGTATTCTCTACCAGAGCTGCTGCTACTGCCATTTTTTGTTTTGTTTGATTTTTTCTTTCCCTTTTTTTTGCCTGGTCACCCTCCCTTCTGGCTCAGTTGTTTTTAGCCACTTCTCTCACCCATCTGCTTGAGCCCGTGTTCCTTGTTCCTCACTGCTACCTTTTTTCAGAGTTGCTGCTGAACCTGCTTCAGTTTCCTGATACTACCTGCTCCTGCTCCTGAACCTCCTCCTGATCTCCTGGATCCACTCTCCAGGCAGCTGGTAAAAATCGCAGTGTGTTTTCCTTAGGCAAGAATTAGCCGCCAAACTCCCTGTCCAGGTGGCAGAGGAAGAAAGGTGCTCCCTAGCATTTTATCTCTGGGGAAAGGGGAAGGAAGTTACTTTTCCAAACAGGAAATAAAATTGCAAGCATGGGGCACTCTTTGAAAGAACAGTGCCTTGTCTATTTCAAACAGCTTCCAGTTTTAGGATTTTCTCCCCCTACAATTCATGGGTGCACTGATCCTTTCACTTATCTTGCCTGAGATTCAGGGGAGAAATTCATTTTCCTTTGCCATTTGGACCTGCTTAATCTCTAAGATTCATCTAGTTTGGGATTCCTCAAAACCATGTTCTCCCTTGCCATGGGAGATCCCAGAAATGTGACAAAAGGAATCTGAATAAATAGAGAAAGGAACTTTAAAGAGTCTTGGAGGTGAACATTTTAAGCTTTTTCAGACTCCATTATTTTGTGAAAGTCTCTGTATTTTATTGTATTTTGCTGATTGTTTGTTCATGATTTAATTTTGTTGTTTTAAGTTCATATATTAATATGATCAATATTATTCTGTTAAACTAAATCATTTTAATCTACTATGTTTTAACTACTATATATATATTCTGTTACCTTTCCCCTGTAACTAAACTGAACAAAATATCATTGTATAAACCCATAAAAACAGGTTTTTTTTCCATTTTTGCTTGTGATAATTGTCACAAAGTTGATGGAAGGACTCTGTCAACCACACTAATAGCCTTTGAAGAATTTAATGAGCTAAATATCTCAAATTGACTTTAAGGGGTCTTCAGACATGATTTTTAGAATTTTTTCTTTCAACAACTCTGAATGATCATATTGCCTGTCTCTGAGTTATTTGTAACAAGAGGTAAAGGGTCCATTTTATTAGCTGAAGTGAAGTGCAATTATTATCTCCACCTTGTCATTTGTAAAAATGTAAATGGATGAGACATAACAATCTCATATCAGAGGTGCTGGGAAGTTTTTCCTAGGGTGTGTTACCCCTGGATGGCTCCCAAGAGGGATCATCTCTCATTTGTAACTCTTCAGCATACTCTACCCTTTCATCAGAATGATCTATATTCTTGGTGTTGTTTTTTAGACTCAACATCAACAGTCCACAGCAGGGGTCCCAAACTATGACCCATGGGCCACATGTGGCCCCCTGAGGCCATTTATCTGGCCCCCACAACACTTCTGAAAGAGGTACCTCTTTCATTGGTGATCATTGAGAGGAATACTATATGTGGTAGCGCCTCAAAGAGTGGCATCGCTCATGTGCATTAATACTTCCGGTGACATAATGCTTTGTGTGGTGCCTTGTTCTGAGAGTAACTGAATGAGAATGAGGTGCTGTGTAAAGGATTATGTGGCTGCACAATGTAAGACATCACTATGTTGAGCAGCAATCTTGGTGAGGGGATTCCGTACTGTGTATACTGCTGCCTGGTTTAGTGGTGGTGGTGATGGGCCTATGCAAGGTGTGACAGCCCCACCACAGCCAGCTCTGTAGTCTCTACTATCCCAGACGGCAGTCTAAAGATATGTTCATAGTTATTTTTTGGTTGTTTTTTTTTTAAAGTCAGGCCCTCCATGGCCTGAGTGACAGTGAACTGGCTCCCTGTGTAAAAAGTTTGGGGACCCCTGGTTAAGGGGGTTGATTTTTTCTAGACTCACCTACCGCATTTTGTAACGATGGCAGATATATAGATATAGATATAGATATAGATATAGATAGATATAGATATAGATAGATAGATAGATAGATAGTTAGATAGATAGTTATATATATATATATATATATATATATATATATATATATATGCCAAGGTTGAAGGACTGCTATTCCTGAAAAACTTTTGACAAGTATCCATTAGCTTCTAAGGTTCTTGTTTTTTTTAATATCATACAGCAGATTCATGTGAATCCTAATGATAATGGGTTTCCTTGCTATTGGAATTAAATGGATTATTATAACTTTTGGGATTCTGATACTTTTTGAATGTGCATTACCTGTTGTACTACGGTTCTTTATAAAAAAACTGTTACTTTGTGAAAATCATTTGGATTCACACAGTGGATCATGGTCAACTTTGAAGAGGAAATGGATCACATTTTTGGTGAGAAACTTTTGTATTTACATTTCCTTAGCTGACAGTGTGTCAATGATTGTAAGATATATATATATATATATATATATATATATAGATAGATAGATAGATAGATAGATAGATAGATAGATAGATTTAAAACTTTTTTATTATTGTTTTTGCTTGCATGTGCAATATACTATTTCTGTTTTATTTTTCTCTCCTTTTTTGTATTTGAAGCACATGTCAATAGTATTGAGAAGATTTTTCTTTAACTTTTTTGATTTTGTAGCAATATAAGTTTAAATTACATTTGCCCTAATGTCAATGCTTACCCAAAAAGTTTTAGACTATAAAAATGATGCCACTGATTGTTTAAAAAAATTATGGTACATTGCTTAATGATTTTGTCTGATTCCAGGAGAAGAGAATACAACAAGAGCCATTGCATACTGCCAAAGAAGCACAAAGCTAAACTGTATAGTGCCAATCAAGCAGGTCATAGAGACCAACCACTCCTAATGGCATTGATGAAATTTTGAGCCAAGACAAGAGAAATTGAAGTTGTTTGGGGTTTGAAGTTGTGACTGTTTTGACATATGGCAAAGCCAGGTCTTCCTTGTCCCACATTCTACCAAATATCTCAAATTTGGCTCCCACCTGGCTCCTAAAATCTAGGCCCTATTCTGTCTTTCATAGTATGGCAAACTTTCTGTAGTCCTGGTTACTGATTGGATAAGTGAATAGTTGCTTAAATCATTTTAATTAGGCTCTGATTCAAGGACCTGTTATAGGTTTATTTTTCCTTTTCTTAGAATTTTTACACATAAGACTTTGATAGTTTATATTTCATCCACAAATTATTTTCTCTTTTATTTGGATTTTTTTGATGTTTCTGGTTTCTCTTGCCAATTGATTCATATACCTTATAACTCAGCCATGCATCCCTAAGTGATTCCTGTGTCTTTCAACACCCTTTTTGAGGGAGGAAGGGAAATGTATTATTTTTATTATTCTAAATTTCAAAGTTTAAATTCTTTTTGAGAGTAATTTTAGGACAAGAATCAGGCTACCTCACCGAATCCAAAAAGTGAACTGTTTTGGAGAAAGCACAATTAAGATGCTTCCACAGACCACACGCTGCACCAGAAGATCCAGAGTGAACTTTGGGATGTGGTGATTTGAACTGTGTGGGGTTGAATGCATTTGATTTTTATGTATACTCTTATGCCAAAGGGGACTGCCCCCAACTGACTTTTTGTCAATGTTCCTAGCAATCATTGATTTTGGTCTTTTTCCCTTTTATCCCCAAATTACTGTAATTAAAGAAGTTGATTATGTGAAATGATCAAATTGAGGAGACTAGCCCCCCTGTAATAGATAATATTGAAGGGGTATATTTGATGGGTACTTGACAACTAATATATCAGGCAGCTATCTTCCTTTTACCTACCCTCCTCCCTCTATATCTCCCTCTCTCCCAGCCTCCCTCTTTTTCAGCCTCCCTCTTCTTCCCCTCCCCCTTTCTTCTTCAGCCTCCTTCTAATGATACAGTCCTTATCTTCTTTTATCTCAAGTAAGGGGTTTATTGGGGAAGACAGGAAAGGGTAGAGAATGGAGGTAAGAGGGTTGGAGGTTTTCCTATTATCTACAGTGAGCCTTAGGTTGGAGGATACTGAGAGAAATGGCAATTCTGTCACTACCATGAAACAGAGCAAGTCAGAGAGAGACATATGGACTATTGTCTTTCTTTTTCTTCTGCCTTCAATGTCACCAGGCCACCTCCAACTTGATTATCCCAAGTCCCAGAGATAAACCTAGCTTCTTCCTTCCCTGATTCAAAGGCAATCTGGAAATCAGTCAGGACTCTGATTCAAAAGCATCCACCATCAGCCAAGTCCAGAATTCAGCCAGCAGTTGACTCTTGCCTTTAACTGTTTCCCAGTAACATTCCAAATGGAATCTTCCTTTGATTGACAGTCAGGTCATCACTCAGCCATTGCTTCTTTCCTTTTGCATGCCTTATCATTTCTCTCTTCCACAAATCCTCTCTTTTCATCTTAAAAAATGCAACCTGCATTTTTCAATGATACTTATCTTTTAGATATATTTTGTTATGTTTCTAACTATCTAATTCTTAACTCTGTACTATATTAAACATTCACTTACTATCCCCAAATAACAAATCCTAATCTTATCTTAGCTATTCTGTCTACCTAGTTCTATGCTAAGTTTTGGGTATAGGAAAATGGTTTAAGTAATAGGGATTTTACATGAAATATAGTCTTGACATTATAACTCATGTAACAATTTTAAACAATTCCAACAATTTCAACAGCATTTTGAATATGTAACCATTTTATCTCCTAATGTCTATAAATTCAACTAAGTAAAATTTTCTATTACTAACAATTGCTAACCTAAAATCATAATATAATCTAGGTTCTATACTTAAGTATCTGTCCCTACTTCCCTAAGACTTTGAACAATTTTCTAAGCTGACCTTATAGTTAGTTATTAGAACATTAATAAATTATTCTAATATAGTTAGTTTGTTAGTACATTAGTATTTACATGTGTGCATAGGTTATATTTATACAGATTTACATATGTATATCTATATACTTGTTCTTGATGTCTGTGCACTCATGCAGATAACAAATATTGTTTTGCAAATATGCATATGCTGTATACTTACACATTCCATGAGATTTCTTTCTACATTGTATTTCTGTGTAGCATGTGTAGGTATATATGTTATGTTAACATGCATGTTGCATTCTTACAAAACCTCATGATCACAAGTCCAAACTTGCAAAGTCCTTCCATGTCCCCTTGATGTTGATTGTAGGAACTCTGTGTGTCTAAGTCTCTGTCATCTGGTCAGCATACCACTGGTCTGCTGTCGATCTTGATTGTAGTCCTGTGTTCTTCAATTCAGTAACAAACTGGAACAATCAAGAACATGCATGTGTGTAAGGTTTTGACATGTACATGTAGGTAAGATTGAAATTTTCATTGTGAATGGAAGTAAGCTATGGGTTTTTCGTGAGTGCTTGTTAGAATTCATTAGCTATTCTTCATGTGTGGAAGCAGGCTTTACATATGTTCATGTTCATGAGTGGATGTAAGCAGTATAGTATAAGTTCTTACAATTTTTGTTAAGAATATGAATTTGAAGTTTTCTCATCTTTTTGATATTTCAATTTGTTCATAAGGAGATTTATTCTATGTTGTCTTTAGTTATGTCTTGGAGACGGGATTTGGATATAATGTAATTTGTTTGGTCATGGAGTATGTATACATTTGTAAAAAATTTTTACTTTCTTTTGCTGTTACTATTGTAGGCAGAGACTTTGTATAGTATGTAGAGGCTTTTCTTTGGAGTTGAATTTTAAATGCATGTTTTCCTTTTGTCTGTGTTACTGGCCATATTTCTTTCTGGAACTGTTCTATTTGCTTCAGGAATGCTTTCTTGTTATCACTTTAACATGTGCAATGCTCTCTTGTCTGTAATTTCTGTTGATACTATAGTCTTGTGTGCTTTCCTTTTTTTCCATTCACAGGCTTTCATTCACAAGGACTGTTACTGATTTTTTCTAGGGCTACCCAACATTATGGGTGTGATTCAATTTTACATGTGAAGCATGGAACCATGGATTTCTTTGATCAGCCTTTATAGATATTGGAGTTGTCATTATGATTGATTTTGGTCTGATCAATCTTGGTTCTGTAGGAGATTCTCTATTAAAGCTTTTGACACATACCTTATCTCCTGGTTTTATCTTATGCAATGAAAAATCTAGTGGTATTCTTTGCACAAGCAAACCCAGTTTTCTTAGTTCATCTAAACTATTTTGTAAATGTTTTAAATATTCATGAAGTACACATTCCCCTTTTAACATAGACATGTATGATGGCTTTACTGTCCTACCATACCAAAGTGGCTGATTATATAGCATTTCAAATGGTGATATATGCAAGTCAGTCCTAGGTATAGTTCTTATGTTGAACAAAGCAAGAGGCATAACATCTGTCCATTTTAAGTGTGTTTCTGAATAGAGTTTGCCTATCTGTGTCTTCAATTCTTTGTTCATATGCTCGACCTGACCAGAACTTTGGGGTCAATAAACTGAATGATAGTTGCATTTAATCCCCAAGTTCTTGTAGATTTCTTGTAGAACTTGGGAAATGAAATGGGATCCCTTGTCCAAATCTATGGTATCGGGGATGCCATGTCTAGGTATTATCTCTTTTAACAGAAATCTCACTATTGTTGCTCTGTCATTTTTCTTGAATGGATATGCTTCAACTGTGAATGTTAAAACTAATCAGACTCTACTTTAGAAGATTTGATTATGCTATTCCTAATTTTTAACAATGGAGATACTTGATCAGGAATGTATTGGGAACTTTTAAAATTACTCATCCCTACTCAGATAGTGCCTTAGGGGAAGATAAAGTTGCAAACTCTTGATTAAACAATGAAAAGTCCCTAACTCATACTTATAGTAAAGCTAGAACCTTAAGCTAGGTCTATTTTTAGATCTAATACAAAAAGGTGTTAAGTACCTGTAAAGGTTAAATTAATCACAAAAAGGTCAAGTAACTCACAAAAGGTAAGCTTAACAAAGAAGTGTGAAGTACCTCAAAAGATATAATCTAAACAGAGAAGGTAAGAACTAAGAATGGGCAGTCCTGGAAAAAAGCATCTACTGTGATTGGTAGATGTAAAAATTTAGGGGAGGTGACATAAGAGAAAATTCTCTTTAAAAGAAGGCTAAAAGTCAGTTCAAACGATTCTTCTGAACTCAGTTCAGGAGATTGAGTTCAGTGGAGGACTGGAACCCAGCTTGGAGACTGTCTAGTGGTGAGTGATAAGACTGACTCCCTTACCCTTAGGCTCAGGGAGACAACTTTGGCCAAGGCCTTTAACTTATTGCCTGGCTCAACCTGAGCCAGAGCAGTTTAAATTAATTCTCTAATTCTCTCTCTCTCTCTCTCTCTCTCTCTCTCTCTCTCTCTCTCTCTCTCTCTCTCTCTCTCTCTCTCTCTCTCTCTCTCCCTCCCTCCCTCCCTCTCTCCTTTCTCTAATTCCTTCATTTATATTAATTAAAATCTCCATAAATCCCCAGCTGACTTGGGTATTTTTCATATTTGGGAATTTCCCATGGTGACCACTTATTTTAGATTTTTAGTCAAACACTAAAATTATCTTTACAGTTTGGCCAAAACCTTTACAGAGTTTGGCATTTACAATTTTTAACATTTACACAACCCATCTTGTCAGTCTATTCACAATAACCAATGCATATTTGTATCCCTTGTCTTTAGGCATGTTGATATAATCAATTTGAATACATTGGAAAGGCATATAGCTGAGTGGTCTGCCTCCCAATGCTATGTTCTTAAAATGTCCTTGATTATACCTTCTGCATGTTTCACATGCCTGACAAGTTCTAATGGCATTTGTTGTTATTTCTGGTGCTGTCCAAAACTTCTGTATGGTATCCAGAATCCCTCGCACTCCATAATGTCTCTTTGTATGAATTACGGTGCAAAATGTTGATAGAGCTTTTTAGGGAGAATAGGTTCACCCCCTTGAGCAATCCAGACACCTTTGATTAGTTTAGTGCCTAGCTGCTCTTTCCATGACTGTATTTCTTCTCTGTGGTAGGCTTCAGTGAGATTATGCCTTTCAATCAGAGAGAAATTCAGTACATGCTGGATTCCAAACCTTGTAGAGTATTTTGATGTTATGTCTGCTCTGTCATTCCATAGGGATATTCTGTCCTTTCCATAAATGTGTGCCTTACAATGGATTATGACCACCTCTTTAGGAAAGTCTACAGCATTTATAATACGGTCTGTTAATTTGCCATATGAAATTGGTTTCCCAGCTGAAGTTTTATACCCTATGTTTTTCCATATGTATGATGACCAATGTACAGTGGAGAAAGCATAGTATGAATCTCGAAAAATATTAGCTCTTTTTCCTTTAGCTAATTCTAAGGCCATGAGCAGAGTCTTGAGCTCGGCTCCTTGGGAGCTAATGTGGCTTGGCAATGATGAATGCCAAGGTGTTCTGTCATTGTCAACTTCAGCTGCCCCTGTGAATTTTCTCCCATTGCGAATATAGAAAGACCCATCTGTGTATAACTCTATTTCTGGATCGATAAGAGGTGTATCTTTAAGGCGTTCATTTGGTTTGTGCATGAGTTCTACTATTTGACCACAATCATTAAATACTTCCCTACCCATTGACAAATAAGGAATCAGAGTAGCTGGGTTCAATGGTGCACATCTATGAATTATGATGTTATCATTGCCTAATAGAATGACTTCATACTGGGATATTCTTGCATCAGTGAATGAATGCATATTCTGCGACCATTTTTCTATTTGGTGTGCAGAATACACATGCAATTTACATCCCAGTACTATATCATATGATTTCTTGACCATCAGAGTTGTAGCTACTACACTCCTGAGGCAATGCGTCATTCTTTGTGCAACCAAGTCGAGGATAGAACTGTAAAATGCAATAGCCCTCAGATTTAACTCAAATATTGTGCTAGCATTCCAGAAGTGATGCCTTTAGCTTCATGGACATACAAGTGGAATTCTTTCTTATAATGCAGTATTCCCAAAGCTGGAGCTGATAGAATATCTCTTTTCAACTGGGACAAAGCATGGAGATGTTCTTTGTTGAATTGTAATGGTTCTTTAATTTCTTTCTTTGTCAAATCAGTTAAACATTTAGAAATATGAGAATATCCTACTATGTACTGTCTTGAGAAACCAGCAACCCCTAGACAAACTCTAAGTTCTTTCTTAGTTCTAGGGACACCTAGATTCTGTATGTCTTCTATTCTTTTATTAGAGATTTTCCTGGTGCCCCCCTCCAGGACAAATCCTAAATATTCTACTCTTTGAAGGACCCATTGAATCTTCTTTTTAGAAACTTTATGTCCTTTCTTATGAAGCTCTATCAATAACTTCTTTGATCCTCCAAACATGTTTTTGGGTCAGGTGATGCTAGCATCAAATCATCCACATAGTGTATTAATCTGCTATGTTTGAAAGTTATGGTGGCTAGATCTCTTTACAAAAGTTGACAAAATATTGAACCAGACTCACAACATCCTTGCACTAATCTAGTATAGCACAGCTGAGTTTGTCCCCATTGGAAAGCAAAAATATTTTGAGAATCAGGGTGCAACAGGATGGTAAAGATAGTGTTGCTCAAGTCCAACACTGTGTACCACCTAGCTTCTGCAGGAATTTTAGTTATATCATTTGGAAATGGTGTGACAGTGTGTCTTTTCCTTACAAAATTATTTACAGGTCTCAGATCCATGACAAATCTCCAAGTGGGAGTGCCATCTTCATTTAGCTTGTTCTTTTTAATAGCTGTTTCCTCTTAACATTCCAAATGGAATCTTCCTTTGATTGACAGTCAGATCATCACTCAGCTATTGCTTCTGATATTTTGCATGCCTTATAATTTCTCTCTTCCACACCCCAAAATGATTATCAGGGGGGGAATATGTAATTGGAAATCTGTTACCCTAAAAAACTACATTTCCTGGGAGCCCATTGACTTCCTATCATTGTGTAATTCCTATAAACAGGGGATATTAGCCAGTGGGTTGGCGGGCCTCATTCTCTTTAGCATCCTGTCAGCGACCTTGGTGGTGGTAAGCTCAGGGATTTTAAATAGGCTGGTTAGCCATGGGCACATGGTTTTATTTTGTATCCCTTTTATTCCTTTATTTCTAATGATAATTAATAAATCTTTTCAATATAATATTTTTGTTACAGAGATTTAATTTTTATTTTTATAGAACTGACAAAGTCTGAATGAAGGCTGAATCATACAATTCTTCACTTTCTTTCCTACATTAATTTTTCTCTAATGTAATCAATATGCATCTTCTTTCATAACACTATGGACATAGAAATATACATATATATTGTATGATAATATGTACAAATTATATCATTTTACTACCACATTTGGGATTGGGATGGGGGTAAAGGAAGGAGAAAACATGGATAACATAATGTTAGAAAATAATTAAAATTATATCAATATATAAAAAACTTAAAACAGGTTTAAAAAATAACATTGACAATGAATAAGGTGGTCACAGTGGATGGACATACTCAGCAGAGAATTGTAGATTCTTTTTAGGAAATTATGAAGCATTCTTTATGAATCCAGGCAACTTACATAAAGAAATAGCTATCTTTTGGACAGAAATATTCTTCTAATAATTCTACATGGCTATGAATCTTAGAATATGGAAGACTTCCTCAAAAACCTGAAATTAACACTGATATCATAAGAAAGGAAGAGAAAGATGGTGGACAGATCCAGTCTGTAGAAAAATAACAACATATTTATTCTTAAAAACTTTATGAACATTTGTTGACTTAATAGAATTTCTAGTGGATGCCATCAGCTGTATCTTTCATTGTCCAGAAAGAGTTCTTAGCTCAGTTCTTTACTTGGCATCTATACATAGAATTCAAAGGTCCACCAATTTTGATATGGAAAAATTAATATAAGTTGTTTGAGGTATACATATATGTATATATAAATACATGTATGTGTATATATAAACATTTACTAACTTCTAATTGAAATTCAGTATTTCTTTCAATTATGGATGTAGACATATGAATGTCATTGAAATATTCCTGGTAATCAAAATACTTCAGACTAAGCCACCATTTTAACTTCTTACAGGCCCAAAGTATTCACCTCAAACCATCCGGAGCATTTCCCATGCCAATGTGTTTTTATTTTATAGTATCAGTGGGAAAATTGGGCTCATTTTAGGAATTTATAGATACCTTTGCTAGAAATTATTGTCCTCAAAGTAGGAGATAATTGTATTTATGCTTTTAAAGTAGCTGAAAATGCTGTTGATAACTTTTACCAAGTGAATAGAGAAGAGTGTTTGTTTATATAAGACAAATATATACTTGCATTTCAAAAAAATGGCTTAAATAGAACATTTTTCTGGGAAGAGCTACACAGACTTCACAAGATTGCCAAAAGGGTTACACACACACACACACACACACACACACACACAACCCACACACATCATATCACATATACATGCACAATAAAGATAAGAACTCCTGCCTAGACTGTCTCAAGTCTTTTCTGGGTAATTTCAATTAAATTGGCTAGTCATTTATGGAAGTTGTCAGTCATGAATATTCCATGGTAAAGTACAATAGGAAAGGGTTCAAGAGTTTTTCCCCAGTTTAAAAAAACATTATAATAGGATATAGTAGGTAGTGTACTTGCTATAACATGAGACAGAGAAAAGATAAATTCATCAGTTGTCCTAACAAACAAGTATGGCAGTGTTTCCTTGTGAAGGACAAATCAAAGGCCGTTAGGAGGTGCTCATATGCATGTATCTTTTGGGCTCTTGTTGGGTAGAATTGTTAACCAAACTAAAACAAAATAAATGTTTGAAATTAGTTAACTATAAGTCATATCACCTCAGTATATCTGATTTTAAGAAGAGGAACTTTCTTAAGGAAGTGAAAATTGATAGCAGTTACAGAGTTGGTGGTTACAATGGATGGACATATCTAGTAGAGAGGTAGTTGTTGAGTACAAGAAGTTCTTAGACCAAAGCAAAGCATTTTTTGGATTGGTCCAGACCAAGGAATTTTTAGTTCAATCTATGGACTAGGGTGAGGGTGTTTGGGGGATGGCAGAACAATGAAGCATAAAGAAATCACATGGGAGATAATATTCATACCTTGCAAGGTATCACTTAGTGCCCAGAGAATGTATACCTACTATTTCCTCAGCCCTGGAAAGACACAACCAGGAAGCACCTACACTCTATGCTACTATCTTTGGGGGACCACAGGTATTTATCTTGCATGAAGGAGAATGCTAACCATTAGGTTGAGAACCACAATTCAATAACAATGTGGTTACAATATCTCATTTCCTGAAAGTCTAATCCTGAATACTCTTGGGTTCAACAGCTGAAAACTTCAGAATGGTGGTGGAGAAGACTGTCAGGCATTAGTAGTGTCCTAGATGTTGATGTCACATTCACAGCCATGTCATTATAAACTTCACACACAAGTCCTAACTCCATTGGTTTTAATTGATATTAGTGGAGTTCAATTTGTCAAACTCAGAGTGGCAGATCCATCCACTGGCTCCTTGATGACTTCTTTTTTGTTAAGATAATAAAAAAAAACTGTAGGATCTTAGGGTTATTTTTCTTCACTAAACCTTTAGCCCCTGCTAATTCAAATGATAAAATTTGTTGATGTTAAAATAATGTCTCAGTACAAAGAATAAAATATATTTAGTTTACTGACCATTCTTATTAAACACACAATAGAATGAGACTTGTAGAAAAATTCCATCCTTAAGTGAAATGCTTACTGATTAATATAATTTGCCATTCAGTGTTTGTTACAAAAGTAGATTTAATGATCTTAAAAACCACTTAAGATATAACTAAATGGGGGGGGAATTACTTAATTCTTAGGTAATTTACTAACAATTATCCCTGAATCACCTCAACTTTCTTAAATGTGTTAAGAAGAAACAAATATCAAAGGTATAAAATGATCTCCTGCCTTAATATTCAATACCCTTTGTTGAGAAAAATTAAAAACACCAAGCTAGCTAATGTGGAGGAAATAATTAAATGATGATGATGATGATGACAGGTCCAATTTACTGAGTTTGAAATGGGTTTATAAAATTAAGGTAATACAAATAACTCTATCCCCATCTTGGGGTTGGAGGTTGAAAAGATCTGAACCTGTAGTTTAAATAGTGTAGGGAACTCCTGGTGAAGAAATTCCTTCTATTCTTCCATACTGGTTGCTATTCTTCAACTTCTAATTTTTAGAATTTCTAGAGTACTGAGGGGTTAATTTATTTGCTGCATGACCATATGCACAGAGGAAGCTGTTGATGAGTGGTTAGAGCACTGGGCCTGGAGTTAGGAAGTTATGAATTCAAATTCAGGCTCAGACACTTCCTAGCTGTTTGACCTTGAGCAAGTCACTTAATCTTTGATTGCCTGACAAAAGGATTTAATGGATCCACTGGAGATGGAAATGGGAAACCACTCTATTATTCTTGTCAAGAAAAACCCATGAATAACTATGGTCCATGGAATTATGAAGAGTTGGACATGACTGAACAATGAAACAACACCATGGTCATATATACCAATATGCCACTGGAGATAATGATTGGAATTCAGTCTTCACAAATCTGTAGCCTACTCTCCATTTTCCTATGCTATTTCTTACTCCTCTTTTATAGGTCAAAGAACTGAATGTCTAAGGTTGAATAACTTGTCCAAGATCCTAAAGTGATTAAATATCCCAAACAAAATTCCATCTGAGGTCTTATGACTCCACATATAGTATTCCCTAAATTATAAAATCATAGAACCCAAATTAGGAAGATGATTTGATCACACAGTTCAGCTCATGCATTTATTATTTCTTTTGGCCCTATCTCTATGAAAGGGCAAGGTGAAGAGTTTTTATAAGCTAAGGATGAGCAGATTCTATATCATAGAATCATAGGTTGAATGCTTCTTAAAGAGTATTCGGGCACGTGAGGCTAGCAGGGAGAAATATTTAAGAAAAACTATATTTTAAGTGGGGACTATAACCCCTATCATATCAATCCATACTCTAACATCTAGGAATAGTGAGAGCAGGGCAATGATGCTACCAGAAGACAGTTGTCCCACATTATATCATTCCGGATTAGTTGTCCTTTGTGAATGTATTCTGGCAATCCACTTTCTCAAATTTGATTTCTTTCTATCAGTGTATTTTGGTCACATCTCTTCCCTGTATAATTTTTTTCAGATGTGTTCCTTGTATGTGTCCACTTTTCCTACAAATGATATCTACATTTGTAGGAATTATAACTCAGGTTTAAGGAAAAAGTTGTTAATATTTTTCTTTCTCTGTTATTTCATTTAATACCTTTATTTGGAAGTATTTTCATGTCCTCTGGATGACTAAAAATAAACTTATGGAGGAAAAAGCTCATGAACTCTGCTTTTTATGAGCTATAGAGTCATAGAATACTTTGAACCTTGGGCAGGATTCCTGAATGAAAGCATGCCTGTGGCAATTAGGTTGATTTTGCCTCTGATGCTTAATTAGGACATGGAATCAAATGATTAAAGATAGAAGGGCCTTTAGAAAATGGAGCTTAGAAATTAATCAATCATTTAATCACTGAGGACTTACTAGGTATCTACTGTATTTGAGGAACTATTCTGTTCTAGGTGCTGGGGAAATATAAAGCCAAGGTGTGATGCTTTGCTCAAAGTCATAACTAGTTCCAGTGACAGAGCCAACATGAGAAATTGAACTCTGAGGGATTGTTCAGCTGTCTCCCCTGTCTTCTTTGCCCACAACTGGGCAGACAATAACAATCATTGCTCTAAAAAGTGGTGCCCTTTTATCAGGGTGACATAATTCCTCAAAGGAGTAGCATGTCATGAGTAAGCTAGTCAAGCTATACCAAAATAATAATAACAATGAAAAAATGATGCTAGAAATATTACTTTTACTGTCCTCTTTTTGCATGGGATTTGATCACTTTTCCATACAGCCACATATGAGTTTCATCTGAATATGAAAATCAAATGAGAAGCCAATACAGAGACAGTAGTTTACACATAAAATGGCATAAATCAGCAAATGCCAAATGACTAAGTCAGAGATCTCTGGCACAGACCCCCACAGAACTTTCATCTGCTGGAAGTATGATTCTGATTCTAGCATTCTGTGGTGAGCCACAAGTGTAGGTCCAATGCACATTCCCATCAAATGGTTATCAGATGCAAGTCTACAATTCCTCCATCAAGGTCCTGTGGTTTTGAGTTAGAAGCTCACCACAGAGTAAAAAGGGAATTTCATGAGTTCTTTCTTCTTCTTTCCTTCTTCATTTGCAAGAAAGAAAGGAGGAAAAAGAGTGAAGGAATAAAGGAAGGAAAGAAAGAAGGACAGGAGGAATGAGTGGAGAGATAGAGGAAGAAAGGAAAGAAGGAAAAAAGAAATGGAAGGGAAGGAAGGGAAAATAATTTATCTAATTCAATGTAAGATACAAGGAGAAGAGGAACACATTTCTTTCACATTTCTTCAATGTGCCAAACATTGTGCTATGTTCTTTATAAATATATCATTTGATCTTCATAACAACTCTGAGATGCAGGTAATTTTATTTTCCCCTTTTTACAATTGAGGAAACTGAGGCAACAAAGATATCTGACTTTCCAAGTCACAAAGCTAGGAAGTATCTGAATCTGGATATAAACTCAATTATTGTTGACTCTCGATCCAACACTCTATCCACTTAGAATGCTTAGCTAGGTACCTCTATAAAGCATATGATAAGTAGTTTACAGTCTATAGCTGAGAATAGAAGTTAAGTGCTCTTCCTTGAGTAAAGAATAATTAGGCTTATCTAGCAGAAGAACAGACTAGGGAGATGTGTGCAATTAGTTGTTTATATGAAAAAGTTGTTCCAAAGATTTAAACTAGCTAAATTTGATGCTTACGATTATTGATTTAGTTTAAAAAGATCTTCAAGATCATCAGATGAACCTCCTGATATCACAAATGAAACTGATGTCCATAGAAGTTCACTGAATTGCCTAAATTCCAACTTTTCTTCAAAATACAATTATTTTATCCCAGAAACTCTCCCTCAATAAACCCCAGTGAATGGCTGTAACAGCACCCTAAAGTACAGATAGATACTTGCAACATTCAAGCTGCAACTATGAGACACCGCAAATCAAGATATATGTATATGTGGTTGTATAGGGAAGGGTAATGATTTTTAATGTAAACATATACAGGTATCCCTTCCACATCATGATTTCGATCAGTTTCGATATATGGCAGATTGGTATAAGAAATCAAATCATGGGGGAGATTTGTAGAAGCTGTAGATGTGAACGCAGAAATACATAATATAATATATATATATGCATATATAGTATAATAACATATTTCATCTTTTTATAACATAACCATACACAATTTCTTTAAAAATTTAAAATATTTAAAAAGTTAGTTTGTAAAAGAATGTGAAAGTCAGGAGAAGACACACAAAGGCTAGAATTGTAGAGTTATCTTGAAAAGCTTAGTAACTCATGAATACATAAAATGTATGTATTGTGTATATACACACATATGTATATATGTATATATATATATATATATATTAATTAAGGTACTATAAACAACCCATAAAAGAAAAAGAAAAAAAAAATCAGACTTCTTCTCTAGTATAAAGGGAGATCAAAAATTTTATGTGGATTTTCCAGATGGGGAGGCACCACACATCTAACTCCCTAGATATGGAAAGGATTCAAGATTCATTTCACTATCTGATAATAGCTAATATATATTTCCAAGACAATTTCTTTTGTTTGCTGTGTCCTTCACAAACTTTTTGGAGCTATACCTGCTTCTCTGCTGATAAGTACTCACATTTCTATAGTTTGACCATTGGCCAAAGGCTTTCATCACAACAACTCATTTTTATCCACATTTTGCCAATGAAGACGCTGTAGCAGAGAAAAATTAAGGGACTTTTCTATAGTCAGACAAGTACATTATGAGCTAAGACTTGAATTCTAGTCACTTTACCTTGATCACAGTTCATTTTATATGACAACATGCAGCCTTAACTTATTCCAATATTATACGTCATTCTTCATTTATACTATTTTCTATAGTGTTTTCATTGTTTTTTCACATTTCTTCACAATGCTGAAAAAAAAACAACACAAATTTCATTCAATTTTTTTGAGATAAAGGCAGATACAATTAGATAGAGAAGTCTATATCAATTTATATCTATAAATATAGATATATATCTAACTATATGTAGATATAGATATCACTTAAAATCATGAACACCTAAAGGTGAAACTAATAGAGAGTTCTAAAATCAAAGTAATGGATTAAAATGTTTCGAACAGTTTGCCTGGCTTTGAATAGAGATTCTCCTACCATCTCAGTCTACTGGACTTTTCTACTTCTTTCAAGAATGAAATCAGATACTACCTCCATGATGCTTTCTAGAATGCCTCCCAAACCTCCTCCACCCCACAAGTGAAAACCAGATGCTCTGCCTTGAATTTCTCATAACTCTTTGCCTTGGCCCATCCTTGGATCCATCTTATTCTATTTTGTATTATTTGTATTTATAGGAACCGCCTGCAGTTCCTATATAATAAAGTTGTGGGTGGTGACCTGAGGAGAAAGGAGACTGGAAAAAAATAGGTGAATAGAAAATAGAAATAGAGGGAGAAACACCGGAATAAAGACTTAGAGACAACAAGTTAAAACACGTGGGGAGTCCTGATCTCTGTGAATACTTCCCAGGGGCAAAGGTGCCAGAGAACTAATGGGAAATATGAGGAATAAGAAAACACAGGGGGAGCAAGAACTTCCTAATACTTCCTATAGGCAAAAGAGCCATGGAATTAATGGGAAGCATGGGGGCTACAGCATCACGAGAAATGATAGGCTATGAGGAAGAAAATAGGCTAGGGCTGCAAGAACATCTTGCAAAAGAGGTAGAAGGATGAACAGCAGGATCCAGAGATGTAAGAGAAGAATTCACACTTGTTCCCCAGCTTTTATTGGAGATTTTAGGAATGTGGAGACGGAGGTGATCAATGAATACATAACATGGCATAGGTTTTAATATTGGTTGAATTGACAATGACGTAATCAAAGTGGTAGAGATTAACCTGGCATGTGCCTAGGAAAGGAATGTGCTCTGAGAAGGCATGAGTTAGAACCCTGTGGCCGCTCAGGACTTCTCTTGCCCTTTGGACTGTAACTTCATCTATACAATGATCATTAAGTAACCTGACCATGAGTGTGGTAAATGAATACATAGGATACAACATCAATCATACTTCCAAGATGCTAACAAGCCTGGTATGGGACAGTATTTATTTGCACATGTCTTATCTCTACCTACTTTTTGACTGTAAGTTTTTTTAGAACAGAGACTATGCCCTGTTTAGATATATAGCCAAAGATTTGAGTTAGAGGACTCTCTCAGTAGCCTTTTAATCTAATCTATACATGAAATGAGCCTCACTATAAAATGCCTGTAATTGTCCAACCAGCCCCCACTCAAAGACCACAGGCAGGAGAGGAATCCATTCCACTTTGGACAATTCAAATAATCATGTAGTTGGTTTTATTTCATTTTTCATCCATTCCTTCTGGTTTGGGGGATACCTAATTTCTTACTACTTTATAGACCTTCATATACTAGAACAGAGCTATAATATATCCTCTGAGTCTTTTCTTCTCCAAGCTGCTCATTCTCACTTCTTTCAATCAATCTTTATATCACATGGACTTAAGATTTGTCATTTTCCTTGTTGTCCTTCAAAAATTTTCCAGTTTGGAGGATTTCTATGTGAACTGGATGACCTCCAGGAAGTGATGCAGAGCAAAAGGAACAAACCAGAGAACATTGTACACAGAGACTGATGCACTGTGGCACAGTCAAATGTAATGGACTTCTCTACTAGCAGCGATACAATGACCCAGAACAATCCAGAGGAAATTATGAGAAAGAACACTATCCACACCCAGAGAAAGAACTGTGGGAGCAGAAACACAGAAGAAAAACATATGATCAATCATATAGTTCAATGGGGATATGATCAAGGTTTTGATGTTAAAGGATTACTCTACTGCAAATATGAAAATAGGAAACATGGAAATAGGTTTTGAACAATGATACATGTATAACCCAGTGGAATTGCTTGTTAGCTCTAAGAGGGGGAAGGAAGAGAATGGGGGGGGGGAATCATGAATCCATGATTTCCATGTAATCATTTAATCCATGCAATTGTGTAAAAATATTTTAAAGAAAAAAATCCAGTTTTTACATTACTAGAATAGTTATAGATTTAATAAAGGTAGTGTGAATTGAACTAGGTAAATAAAGTCTGAACTCACATCATGAATTGCAGCATTGAAGCAATATTTTGAAAGGAAAAAAAATCCACTGAATAGAAGAGCAAGACAGGTAAGAGATAAGTCTGGTTGAATCCCTGCATTTTATGTCAGTCTGTATATTTAATGAGGTCAGATGGTTTCATTTAGGTCCAGTATATGGTATCCTACAAGTGATAAATTCAGCACCAATTTTCATGTCACAAACAGTTATCCAAAAAAGAATAAAAGCTCAATCCTGCAGTAACTAAAGTCACATCCATAAACACTATGCCATAAAAGATGAGTCATTCATTCTACAGACTTGGAAAATTCTTGAATTATTCACACTTAGGTTGATCTTACTGGGAATCAAATGTTAAGATTTCAGCTGAATGAAACTAGTTTCGATGTGTTTCTACTTACAAAGATGCCAAGTTTAACTGAGAATCTATGTCATATTGTCTTGCAAAATGACAGAACAAAATAATAAATTCAAATAATTTTCCTTTTGTCCTTCTAATGGTCAGTATGAGAAACAGATATATGAAATGTTATTACAGGGTCAGGCTTTGGAATATTCTAACAATTCAGGAGCAGAAGGGAATGAATCTTTATTTGTTTTTTAATTCTATATGGGAACAACTGTTTACTAGGTATGTGGCTTTGGTTAAATAACAAACCCTTAGGCCCTCATACTACCCACTTACAAAATGAAAAAAAAAATAGATTGAACAATTGCAAATTGGAGAGATTCCACATGATAGAGAAAAATGAATGTTCCAATTTAAAAAAAATGGAAAGGAATAGTCTGCCAACTTTAGGGCATTGAGTTTAATTGCAAGGATACATCATAAAACCAATAATGAATGAACATATAAAAAGAAAAGTCTTGAATACAAAGTCTTCATTATCTCTAATTTATCCTTTTTTTTTAATAAAGTTTGTATTTAATTTATGCAACTTACTGGTATATATTTATTATAAAGTTGTCCCTCCAATTATAATGATTATAGATTCCTTTAGAAAAGGAACTGTCTTTTATCTTTCTTTTTATCCCTAACAATTTACCAAGTGCCACGTATATAGGAGTCATTTTTAAAAAATCTGTATAGACTAAAATGATTTATTTCTTTTAAGATTATTAAACCATTAGCAGCTAATGCTATTTTTATAGTTTACTTAGATAGCAACAAACTTTTCATGACAAAATCTCATACTAGTATTACATATAAAAGTGGAGAGAGAAGGATTAATTGATTATATAATCAGCTGTATTTATAATTGGTTTGATGACTGGATTTCAAGAATAGTTAAGAATAGTTCAATGTCAATGAAGCAGGAAGAAGTCATAAAACCACCCCAAGTGCATGTGCTGTTTAACATTGTATTAGGAGCTTGTATTAAACAGTACTAAAAGTAGAAAAAAGTTTCTCATCCAATTTACAAATGACATAGTGAAGAAATGGCTAAAACAATGAATGATAGAGTCAGGATCCAAAAGAATTTTGACAGGCTAAACCTTTGAGTTGAATTTAATAAAGTAAAATTTCCTGGAAATAAATGTTGTCTTATACTTGGATGTGAAATTTCTCTTATATGCATATAATATGAAGAAAGTATAGATAAAACATCAGGACTTCTGTAAAGTATCTTGTGTTTTAAAGGACTACAAGTTCAAATCGACAAATCTGAGATTTTCCAAAGGACAATAATGAAATTGAAGGGCCTGAGCCCATTTCACATGAAAATTATTTAAAGGAATTATGCTCTTTTAGTCTTAGAAGATAATAGACTGAGGAGAGCATGATAGTTGGTTTTTAGTATATGAAGGGCAATTATGAGGAGGTAGGATTAGAATGTTTCTGTTCTGCTCTGGAAAACAGGTCCAAGAGATAAGTAGAAATCTTTAAGAGACCTTTGCAAACTTGTCTTGAGAATAATTTTTTTTCCCAACAATTAGAGCTTTTTCAAAGTGCAATGGCCTCCCTTGAAAAATTTGAGGCACCCTTTACTTTACAAACTTCAAACAAAGGCTGGCAGGCTATTTGTCTGAGTTCCTGAATGCTAGTAAGAGACTAAAGATAGGTTAGAATCAAAACATTTAGAATTGGAAGGGACATTAGTAGATATCTGATACACTACCACTTCACTTTACAGAGGCCCAGAGTAAAGAAGTGACTTGATCAAGGTCAAAGTGATAGCAAGTAGAAAGACTGAAATTTGGAGCAGGACCTTTAATTCTGAGTTGGAAAAAAATGTTCTTTTCTAGGCCAGGCTCTCTATCTAATGAGTCACCTAGCTGCCCCTCAAAGCAGTGCTCTTTTTAGTGTACTTAAGATTTGCAAAAAAAAAATGCAGTTAGAAAAGCATTTAACCCATTTTTTGCCTGTTTATAAAAAGCCTTTCCTGTGTCCCATCCATCTTCTTTTTAGTGGTGTGCAACACAAATCAGAATCCAGTTTGAGTGCAGGGGTGCAGAATATTTGAAGATTTGGTTAGCTTCATGCTTTAATCAGAATTGTGTAGTTAACCATTAAGAACCCTAAAATCCATTCTGTTACTTGGATGGTCTAGTTATTTTCTGCCTTACAACCTGCCTAAAATATCTTCACATAATAGACTGACTCTAGTGCATCTGCTACTCCTGACCTCCTACACTGTAACTCATTTGTCATGTGTTGCTATGGAGAACATTTCCACACTATTCTTTCCCTTGAAATTCTTGACTCTGCTACATATTGCCTGTTTGACCTCAGCAAGCCATATGCACTCTGTGAGATTCAGCCTCCTTTTCTTTAAAATGAGGGTTCTGGAGGGGAGGTGGGGAGGGATATAATACAATGTGAAGAGCATTGGCTCTGCATTCAAAGGCCCTTGGTTCATGGCTCTTCTTTGAAGCTTCCTATGTAATCACAAGCAAGATTTTAATTTCCTTTGCTGTTATCAGATTTCCTCATCTGTAAAATGAGGGAGGTTCAATAGTCACATGGCATGATGGACAGAATGTTGAGCTTGCAGACAAAAAGAAATGGGTTTATATCTCACCTTAGAAATTCAATAGCTTTTAGTAAGTATGGCTGGCATAAGTGCTTTCTCAAATGAGGCATCAGGTAAGAAGTTACTAATCAGAAGAGTAATAGAAGTGTAGAGTTGTCATCAAAAGATGTGGCTCTAGTGGAAACACCGTAGAAATCTGGGAACACACAGATTGAACCAAATTTGGAGTCTGAGCTCCCCTTTAGTTGTTGGCCCATATTACTGACTCATAATCAGAGAAGCAAAGAATGTTAAAATTGAACAGGGCCTTAGATAACTTCTAGTACAATTCCCACCCTTCATAGATAAGAAAATTGAGACCAAGAGTGAAGTAGCATTCTCAGCTTGTCCTCCCACCAGTCTTCTTGGAATGATTTTGGAAGTTCCAGAAAGTATCACAAAACTATAGTTATAAATGACCTTAGAGGTTTTCTAGTCTTACTTTTTCATTAACAGATGAGAAAACTGAGGTTCATAGGGTTTAAGTAATTTGGCCAGGCTGTAAGTGACAGATCCAAAGTTCAAACCCTAATTACAAATCCATTTCTCCTTCCATTAGTTGTCAGTGCTACCCATGGCCTTTCTTTCAAATAATTCTCCCACTGATTCTTGAGATATCACTAGTAGAAATTCATTTCTTTGGAATAAGTATTTGCCTCCTTACTTTCCACTTTAAAAAGAGAAAGATAACACTATATTCAAGAGAGTTCCCATCCCAGGATAATGAATGCTGACCTAAATGCTGTGGAGCCTGAACTTGAAGATCTTTTTGTACTAATAGATAGAGTTATGGAAGAGAATCTGGAATTAAAATAAGAAAATCAAGTTCTCAGATAGCCAACAGAAAACCTCAGTTCTGCTTCTAGTACTTTCCAGATAACTGATATAAAATAGCAAGAGGAAGTAGAGAAATTGTCCCTGTTTTACATTATGGTATTACTGATGGTCTTGCTTGCTTTCCTCTGCATAAATGCTCTTCAATTAAAAAAAATATGGTTCTGTTAAGGGTAAATTTTAGGGTTAAGACTGAATATATATTTTTAGTGGTTGCCAGGGATTTAAATTCTAAATCCCAATGAAATACTCAAGTCAGGATGGAATTTTATGGTGGTTTATTTACAATAGAAGGAAGAATTAAGAATGAGGGAGAGAGAGAGAAAGGGAAGAAGATCTGCTCTGGCCTGGTCTGAGCCAGGGGTAGCTCCAAGGCCTCAGCCAAGGGGCCTTCCCAGAAGATTAAATCTAGCTCGGCTTCCAACCACGAGGCCTCCTCCAAGATGAGGGGCCTCCTTGAAGGCTAGTGCCTCCAGAAAGAGCCATGGAAAAGGAGAGTCAGCCTTAACACTCACCACATGGTCATCTCAGGGAAGCCATCTGAGGTCCCATGTTCCAGCTACTCCAAGTCAAGTTCCATTGCCAAAAGTCCTCTCACAGGAAGTGACATGAAATATAAAGGCAGTTCTTTACATCACTTCCTGTGTCTCACATGTACCAATGGTGGCTTCAACTTGGCTTTGGACAGCCCAGGGGGTCAGTCAGTTGTTTCTGATTTGTCATTTGCTAGCACAAGTGGGTCAGTGACCTTCCTTCCCCACACTCAATCCTTAAATGGGGTGTATACATTCCTGGTTGCTAAAATTCTAAAGACTAAGCAGGATGGAGTAAATCTAAAATTCACACTGAAAATGTACAAATGTATTCTAGAGCCTTTAAAATTAAAATTGTATATTTTTAGAAGGGGGGAAAAAGGGAAAGATCTAGGAAAAGTATCCACTGGAAGCATTATGGTGTTACAAAAAGAAGAATAAGCTAAAAGTTAGGGGCCTACCGAGAAAATAGTTGAAAAACTACAGCAATGACAAGGATAAAATCATAATGATAGTCATAGTAGCTAACATTTATATAGTACTTACTATCTACCAGGCACTGTTGTGGTTGCTGTTCTTCATACATTAAGAGGACCAAAGACATCCCTAATGATATCTTTTGACTGAAGCATAAGTTCGATTAAATTGAGGCAGAGTTGCACACAGTTGTCAGTCTCATTTTTCTAGAGTCATTAAGGTCTAGAGGCAAGACAACTGGTAATGGCTCCAGATATAGTAGACGACCTTGGGTTTTTTGATGTGTGACAACTAAATAGGCACTCCACAATGCATGTTTCCAGTCTTCATGGTCATGGAACAAAATGTTCTCATTCACCCCTTGTGCAAGAAGTCTATACAAGTCTGTGGTAGACACCCTCCCTAACTTACCTACTGGCTTGAGGTCTTTTACTTACTTTTAGCCTACTTTAGTCTACCTGTGGAAATGTTTTACCCAATTGTGCACTATAGCTTCTTGGAATCACAGGTGAAATCTAGGTGTTACGTGGACATCAAAGGAGGGAAGTAGCCCTGAAAAAGAATCAGCAATCCTTCACACCAGAGGTACTAGTCTTCCCTGAACACCCTATATACCCTAGGTACTTTTCTAAGAACTTCACAATTATTATCTCATTTCATGCTATGAGATATTTTTCAGTTGAGGACACTAAGGCAAACAAGGGTTCAATGATTTGTACAAGGTCATACAGCTGGTGTGTCATTTTGTTGTGGTTCACTTACTATGTGACATTCAGCTAACTATTTTTTCTGTGCCTCAGGGTCAGGGGAAGTCTTTAAGGTCCTGCTCTAAAGTTCTAATTAATATTTCTTCCTCTTGATGAGGTATAATATCTGATTGTGCTATTAAAAGCCTTCAAGAAAATGTGTCTAAAGATATTTACTTCTCATTCATTTTTCCAAAAATCTTTTCTTGTGAGTAATGATGAACCTTTCTGATTATGACTGCCTCACTTCCAGCATTGGGCAAATCACTTTACCTTCATCTATAAAATGAGAGGTTTATGCTAGTAGGTATCTAAAGTCTGTTCTAGCTCTAAATCTATGGTCCTATGGTCCCACATCTGCTCACAGCCATTGCTGATTAATTCTCTGGAGTAAGCATCATTCCTGCCAAGAAATCTCCTTGGGATTGGACAATATGACTTCTAGGATATCTTCCAACCCTACATCTAATTCTAAAGTTGCTTATTTAAAACCTTTCCACTCACAACAGAACCTTCAATGACTGTCAAAAGTAGAAAAGGAGATAAAATTTGCACCAAGTCCAAAGAAGCCATTGGTATGATTGAGCCTTCCTGGATAGATTTTTAATTATGAAGTTACTAGGAAACAGACAGACAGACAGAGAGAGATAGAAAGACACACACACACACACAGAGAAAGTCGTTGTAGAGAGAGAAAAATCCATTGTCCTAGGAGTTTGGCATAATTGCTCTCAAGAACACCAGGTATCCGTTTGGCTGGCATGTTTATGATCTAATATGATCAGACTTTATCACGATATACTGTGGTATCTGTTATTAGCTATATCCTTTCTTTTCTATCCACCCAACTGAGTAGGTGGGCCTAGCCTCATAAAACCATGTCACTTAGCTGCCTCCAGGCACAGGAAATCAACAAATGGAACCCGTTTTCTCCCCCACTCTAAGAAAAAAGAACCCTAGAGCATATGACCCAGGACAGGAAGCAAAACTAATGAAGGAATGTCCTCAGCTTCCACAGGAAATTATTTTCACGTTGGGTCATTTTCTGCCTCTATAAAAAGTAACAGGTTTGACCTCCTGTCCTCCCTTATTCTCAGCTGACCTCAGAGCAGAGGTGAGGGGAGAGCAGTCAGGTCCCTTCTCAGCTACAGCCAAAGGATAGTCTGTTGTTGTTGGTGGGTGGGTGTGTTTTTTTTCCTCCTCTCCTCTTTCAAGAAAGCGATAATCAGAAACAGTTTGTTGCTGCCACAGGCAGCCCAGGGTGGCAGAAAGGACCTGAGAGGTGCTGAAAGGAAAGCTTTGGATGAAAGGAATTCACAGCCATGGCTAATGGTCTTTGGAGATGTGGACTGATCCCAAAGGGAAAGAAAAAAAAGTATTCGGATTGTCTTTGACCAACTTATTATTTACTCAGGCTAGGTTTAAAAGAAGCAATAGCCAAAGTTTTTATTAGAGTATTCATCTCTCCAGATCCAACATTAGAACTAGAATAAAAGCCAATACCCTAAGCTTACTCCTTGGATTACTCTGTAGTTCAGAGGAGTCAGAAAGCTCTCTTCCTTTGCCCTGACCCACACATGGGGAAACCAAATTCCCCTTGCACAATCACCCATAGAAGTTACACACACAATATACATGCACACACATACTTACAGTACATTTGACTTCCTTCAGTGAACAGGAGTCCTTTACTCCTAGACATCCTATTCGACCTTCCAAAAGCTCTGATCACTTCTTAATATTGAACTGAAATACAGTTCCTCTAATTTCTATTGACTGCTTTTCATTTCCTCTAAGACCAGAATATACAGGATCTCTTTTCCACCTGACACAATGGAAAGAAGACTGGATTCCGAGTCAGGAGACCTAGATAAAAATCCTGATTCTGCTTTTTACTCTCTGCACTATATCTCTTCTATGGGCATTGGCTTCCTCATATGCAAAATGAGGGGAGATAGAATAGCTTACTTCAGGGATCTTTTCCAGATCTAAGTTATTATCTCTCCCATTGCTTAAGCTAGCTCTTATGCTATATCTTTTCTACCAGCAACTGGGAAAAGTTTTCATTGAAGAATATTTTATTTTACTATAGCCAATAATTTAATGAAATCGAACATTTAATTCATTTTTCCATTATTTAATGATATAACATAAAATAAAAGCAGTAAACTACATTTTAGACTGAAGAAATTGATTTGTTTTACCTCATCAGATCTCACTAGAGTTCCATATTTGCATAACTGGCATTGGATTTAAAAGCTATTGCTATTTACTCACCAGCTTCCAAATAATTTCACTGTCATTAACCTCCCCTCCCATCAAAGAAGAGAAAATCAGCTGAATGCAGGACTCAAGACTTTCTCTTTATATTACAGAGTTGATGTTTGGTTTCTGACTGGATCGTCAAGTTGGAAAGGGCCAGGGGTAGGCAATCTCTTTTAGTCTTCATATGAGGCTAAGTTCAGAGAAGTTTCTAACCAGAGTAATCACAGAGGAGTTGATTTTTCAGAGCAAGAGTAGAAAACTGTGTACCATAATACAATTTAGGTCATGGGGGGAATACTTCTACTGGTAAAAGTACAAAGAGCCTGAAATGTAGAATAGGGAAGAGAGTAGAACTAAGTGAGATATGAACTATGAGAACCTTGGATCTAGAGTCCCTTGTCCAAAAATAGAATTTTCATTGTACTAGAAATAAAGGAGTGCCCTGGTTGGTCTAGAATAGGTAGTAATATTCTTTTTGTCTTTTTTAAAAGTTTGAGTCTTGCTAGCCATTTTGGATCTCTTGTTTCAGCTTTTCCGGAAATGAGGTAGGGATTGATCTGATTAGTTCAGTTAAGAGGCCCTGTGGTAATAAATCCAAGGTCATGGGCCTGAACCCCATGTGGTCCTGTTAGCTTTGCTCTGTTCTATAACAACAGATGGTACACAGAGACCTGGCCAGCCATCTTACAAAGAAGTAAGACAGCTATTGCAATAGACCAGGATTGTTGGTAATGAGGGACTGGTAATTGGATAGAGAAGAGAGAAGCCTCAAACCCATTCCTCTTCTAATTTGCTCTGGTTCATAACCTTGGTTTCATCCCTAATTCATAACTCTCATTCACCCACCTCATATTTGCAATCATTTGTCAAATATTGTCCTTTTTTTAACTTTACCTCCACAACATTTCTTTCATATGTTTTCTTTGCTTCACTCATATAATTACCACTTAAATTTAGTCCATTATCACCTCTTGCCAAGACTAACACATAACTTTCTATTTCATCTTATTGTTTCAAATCTCTCTCTAATGCAATCCACATTCTATTTTGCTACTTTTTTGGGGAAAGTGATTTTCCTAAAACTCAGATCTTCTCATGCTGCAATCCATCCTCCTTATTAAACTGTAGTGGCTCCTGTAGTGTTTTCCTTCCTGAATAAGCTCCTCTATTTGAAATTAAAAGCCCTTTTACAAATAAATGGCTTCAATCTACATTTTTGGCCTTATTGCCTATATATCTCTTCCATATACTATGAACCAGCAAAACTGCTCTTCTTGATGGTCATTAGACAAGTCACTCAATCTTCTACCTTCCTGATTTTGCCTCTGGCCTTCTCCAATGCTTAGAATATAACCCCCCTCCCCATTCCCAATCCCATCTCTCAATATTCCTGATTTTTTAAGGCTCAACTCTGTTGCTGTCTTCTACTTGTTCTGTCCTAGACCTGATTCTCTTCCTCCTGTCTGCCACTGTTTGATCTTCTTTTCCAAAGAGGACTAATAACAGCATAGGATGATGTCTTGACTATTATCTAAATTGGATCCAAGTGAGGAAGAGTTGAACAAATTCATTAATCTCACTCTCTTCTGGAGTGGTCAAAGACTAGTGACAAGAGAAAAGTTAGGATAACATCTTCAAATTTTGATCCAGCTCTAAGCATGCCCCACAATCCCAGTTTCAGCCACTTTCAAGTCCATTGGAACAAATTGTTCTCATTCTCCCATTCCACCAGGGGTAAATCTTTATATGCCTGGTGGTTTTACTGTAAAGTGGCCACTGAGCATACCACAGATTCTTGGAGCCACAGGAGAGAGTTGGGTGGACACCAAAGATGCATGAGCAGTCCTGAAAAGGGCTCAGTAAGCCCACACAACAGTGGTGCTAGATCTTCCTCTATACTACCTCACTGAGTCATTTCATTAATTCCCATGGATTTAATTATCATCTTTATGTTGATAATTCTCAAATCTATCTATCTTGCCCTAAACTCTCTGCTGACCTCTGCAAATGAAAATTTGCAACTGATGTTCAGATATCTCAAACTTTCCAGCAAAAACTTAAAACTGAACATATCCAAAACAAAACTGTCTTTCCCCCTATCCTACCACCCCTACCTTCCATATTACTATAGAGAACAATCCTATTTTCCAAAGACATCAAGCTCACAGTCTAATAATTATCTTAGATTTCTCCCTATCTCTCACTCCCCTAATCCAAGCTATTGGCAAAGCTTCTAGTTTTCAGAATGGCAACATCTCTTAAATATTCTCCCCTGCCTTCTCTGACACTGCCACCACTCTAGTGTAGACCCCCATTATTACTTTATTCCTGGATTGTTGGGATAGACTGCATGGAGGATCTTCCTGCCCTGTCTCTTCCCATTCTAATCATTCTTCCATTCAGCAACTAAAGTGATTTTCCTAAAGCACAAGTCTCATCAAGTCAAACCCCCAGCCCCTACCCTTACCACCATTATATTCTATGATCAAATACAAAAGGCTCTGTTTGGTATTTAAAACCCTTCATAATCTAGCTTCCTCTCAAATTTCTAGACTTTTTATATTTCACTTCCAGTTACCTACTCTTAGACTAGTGGCACTGACCTTCCTGGATGATCTGTGATCAAGAAACTCCATTTCTAGGCTGTGAATAATTTTTCTGATTGTTTTCCAGGCCTAGGATGCTCTTCCTCCTCTGCTTTGATTACTGATCCATTGGCTTCTTTCAAGTTCCAATTTAAATACTATCTCTTTTTGGAAGCCTTTAACAACTCCTCTTCATTCTAACACCTTCCATCTCTTAATTACTTTTTATATTTATAGTTTCTAGCTTGCTTTGTCTATTTTTGTTTGCATATTGTGTCCTCTGTCAGACTATAAGGCCCTTGAGAACAGGGAAAGTTTTTTGTGTTTTAATTTTTTTTTTATACCCAGAACTTAGAACCATGCCTAGAACAGAGCAGCTGCTTAATAAATATATATTAACTGAGACCTTTCTTAATTACCCCATATATACCTACCAAGTTTCTCCTACCTTATCTCTAAAATAACCTTATTTTATACCCATATATACACATGAATATGTTATATATAAGGTAATGTAATATAACATAATATAGCATATGTAATATGACATGGGCTCAATATAATTATAATAAAATAGTATAATGTAAAGATAAAAACACTATATGAAACAATATATGTCACATTATTTCAATGTTTACATATACTCCATCTCCCAGGCAAATTGTAAATATCTTAAGGACAAGGACTATCTTCATTTTTACCTGGGCTTCCCCAACTCCCAATAGGAAGTTAATTAAGGCCTGATACTCATTGACTGAGCTGAGTCCACTTGGCAACATTGAATATGAATAATGGAAGACAGTTAAGAGTTAAAGATAAGGGAAAAAAAAGATTATAAACATGATAAACTATGTGAAGTGTGATTCCATAGTCATTAGAACCAATTCAGACATTATACTGAAGAAATATACAGTATACAGCTATAACCTGAAAACAACTGGTGCTGAAGACGCAAGGTGTTATGGTACCCTTTTCATTTTTAAAATAATTCTATTAAAATTTTATACCTTATATTTAGCTCTAGCCTACCTCCATGTGCTTTAACTGTAACTTTGACCTATTGATCCCAATTCTCCCCAGTGGAATCATCTAAAATTAATCTTATCTCTCTGTCAAAGGAAAGCCCTTTATTTTTTTAAAGACAGTAGTCATGTTTCCTCCAATCCTTTCATTCTCCTTCCTGAAAATCCACGTATTCTGTGGTCAGTACTATAGTAAAAACATAATACACTTACGGAAGTAATGTAGAGGCTTTGGTCTAAGGTCACAGAATGATGTACTAAACTTGTTTCTGAGATAGGAAGAAAATATATACAATCCTATTTGTGCAATGGGAATTGAGGCAGAATGTATGTTAGGAAACCTTCCTCCAACAGTTCAATAAGTCATTGATGGAACTGGGATTGGAATTACAGATGTTTGCTTCTTATTCAGCTGTTTTAACCATTAGTGGGAAAATGAAGTCAAACTGGAGATTCATGTCCTGCAAAGTTTCAGGAAAGAAAATGGGAGGGGACAGGAGAGAGGGAATAAGGCTAGTACCTCCCAGTTCATGCAGACCCATTTCTGCAATCTCTGTTTTTTTTTCCTTATACCTCTCACTAAGCTTTCACATTAACACCAACATAACACGTCTCTAAAAATTGAGAATAAGATTAGAGTAAGAATCAATCAACATCTCTTGTTTCAAAATCTTAACCACTGGTAGTAGAAAGCAAAGCTCTGAGTCCTGATCTGATTCATATAGTAGGTCTCTTTCCCTTTGAACACAACAATTAAAAAACCCCATTCCTTTTTTCTCTGCCTAACTTCCTATATTATACTGTATTCCCTGTCCCCTTAAGGGATCTGGGTAAGGAAGTTTCTTCAAAGTGCCAAAAGTTTTCTGAATGGCTCCAATCTCTTCACCTCTAGCAATAATCACTAGAGATCAAATTTATTTGGTCCATGAGAAGTGAAGGAATGGAGAGAGTCAGTTAGCAAGACTTGGGTTCGAGTTTTCCTTTAGATACTTCTATCTAGGGTACCCTGGAAAAATCATTTTATATATCTGACTGACTAGTCAACCCTTGGATGGAGTAAATTTCCTCCCTAAGAATTTCCTGTGTAGCATTAGAATATAAACTTCTGGTGAGCAGAAATGATCACATCAGTTACATTTGTCTCCATAATCCCTGTCATAGACTGTCACCTAGTAAAAATGCTTGTTGATCGATTGATCTAATAAAAAAGCAGCAGGAGGAAGGTACTAATACTGAGAAAGCCCAGTTAAAAACCTTCTACAGGAAGCCATTCTTGATCCCTCAAAGTGATTCTCTCCATCATATATAGATTTAGACCTATCTTATTTGTTCATGGGTGTTTGCATGTTGTTGCCCCCATTGGACTGGTAGGCACCATCTTTGACCATTCTTTGTATCTGCATGATTTAAAATATTGTACAGTGCCTGACACATCATAGATCTTTAATGAATGCTTGTTTCTCATCATTTTTTGGTCATTCACAGCTGATCACTGCATGCCATTTTTACTACTGCAACATTTTCCTGTTTCTGCTCACTTCATTTTGCATAATTTCCTTATGATTATTTTTAAAAGGAAAACTCATAGAATCTATCAACTATTATCAATTTATTTGCTTTAAGCAATAATAACTAGTATGTCATCATGTTTTTAATGGCCAATGTAAGAATTAGAAGAGAAGGATATTTTTACTCTAAATTCTTGACACCTAAGTTTAGGTGTAGGAAGATCACTTTTAGGCATGTGATGTTGGGTAAGTCTTCTTCTCTAAGCCTCAGGCTCCAATTGTGTCATATAGGAATACTATGCCTGCAGTATGAGTTTTCTGATCCAATTTTCTCAGGATCAGGCTGGCTATGTCTTTTTTCAGAGTTCTAGATTTCCCTGAGGGATTTATGTTTCTCCTCAATCATTATGAGTCCAAGTCCTGACCAGCTGTGTTTGCCCTACCTGTCCTTTGCTGGGGATAAAGTGACTAGTATTTCAAGTCCATTTAACCATTTATCATTAATTAGCTTTTACCAAAAAAAGAAGATATTTACTTGGAAGACATAGAACAAACAGAAGACATAGTACAAACATTTTTCACACACATATTCTCATACACGCAAACATGCCTTTTTGGGCATATTCACCCTCCCTATCCTTCTTTAGTGTCAAGGAGAGTAGGATCACAATTTAGCTCAGCTCTTAGATATCATCAGTACCATCAATTTCATTTCCGTATGTGCCATGAGTCCACGCTGAGACTACTACTGCTGAGCGACTGCTGAGCTGGGATTCCAAAGGTCAGTTCCCAAGGTCACACCTTGTTCTTCAGGGCATCTCTGCTTCACTGCTTGTGCCATGCAGCATGGACTAAAATTTCTGAGTTCCTATGACTCATTTGCTTCACCATTCAAAACCCCCAAAGTCAGAATAATCTCTTATCAGAAGCCCTGAGCATAGGAGTTACCAAATGAAGTTTAAAGAGAATAAAAAGCAAACAAATGAACAATAAACTATAGTTTAAGTGGGCAGGCTTTTTGGAATGCTTCTAAAGCCAGTCCATACTTCCTCCTCAAC
The DNA here is from genome assembly GCF_027887165.1 of Monodelphis domestica. Classification (NCBI taxonomy): domain Eukaryota; kingdom Metazoa; phylum Chordata; class Mammalia; order Didelphimorphia; family Didelphidae; genus Monodelphis; species Monodelphis domestica. The sequence goes on along the minus strand of NC_077229.1, from coordinate 130,273,639 downwards.
TCATGGACAGTGAACTGGAATCAGTTATTAGATATCTATCAAAGTTCCACAGACTCTCCAAGTCACTTTCCTACAATTCTTTATAATTATTTCTGAAAATAGACTTTTGGGGTTCTTCAAATGAAGAGACATCCTAGAAGGGACATCACATTACTTTTACTTCTTTCATCACAAAATGTTTTCTAGAAACAAATGAAATATTTATAGTTTAAGTAGATTTCTTTGTAACCCATAAAGGGAAAGAGAAAGGAATAAGTATTTATATGGTACCTACTATGAGCCAGGCATTGTGACCTTATAATCTAAGTGGTATTGTTATCTGTTTTACAATTGAGGAACCTAAGGCAAACAAGTTTATGATCTGCCCAAGGTCATACAATTCGTGTCTGAGGCTGAATTTGAACTCAAGTCTTCTGGATGCTAGGCCCAGTACTCTATAAACTGTGCCACCTAGCAGTGTAAATTCATTTATTCAAAGATCATTCATTTAGTGTATATGTTGTATATAAGTAACTATGTTAAGTCACTCTGGTGCCCAAAAAATAGAAAAAGAAAAAGTCCCTGCTCTTAAGGTGCTTGTCTTCTCCTGAGAAGAATGTAAGTTACTTTCTAATATAAAAAAAAATCTCTTAATTAAAATCCAAATCTGATAACTCACAGTGGCAAGAAGGAGATACTTGGATCTCAAAAATGATGCCAACCTAATTAAAAGGATGGCAGGTTCTAACAACTTTTAAATGTTTTGAGGTTGGACCAGGCTACCATGCATGTTGTCTGCTAGTCCTCTAAGTGTAGAGTAGCTAGCTGCTCTTTGGAGTCACTAGTTCACAAATTATTGTGATGTCAAAAATTGTTGATACTATTTTCTAAGACACGGCAGCCAGGATTGTGATATTGTATGTGATTATATTGTGATGTTGTCAAAGACCCACACAGCTATGTGGTTATATTGTGATATTGTGAAAGACCCATGAAATGAAATTAGAAAATTTGATGTGACAAAGTTTAGTTACAGTCCATTTATTCATTTATTGTAGGATTGGAATGCAGCACAAGATGATGACTTAAAACTGGAAAGGTCTTTTTTATTGTTTCTACATCTAAGAGTGACAAAGAATGTCAAAATAGACTGCCAAAACATGGAAGATTTAAAAATGATTATCTAGTCCAGACTCCTCATTTTACAGATGAGGACACTGAACCTCATAGAGATGTTGTAACTTGCCCATGTTTTCACAGATCATTGTTGAAAAAACTCGAATTCAAACCCAGGTTCTCTCATTCTAAATCATTGTATTTTCCATTGTACCATGTTGTTTTAGACTTTGGCCATCAACATCTATCTGGAACATAGTTTTTGATGTGTAATAGAAACAGGAAAACATTTGTATAATGAAAAGAAAATCTTATATACAATTAGAATTATACAATCACAGAATGAACTGCTTTCAGAGGCAAGGGATTTCCCTATATTTTGGAGGTTGTCAAAAAAAGGTGGAATGATCACTTGACCAGTATGTTATAGAGAAGATTCTTGAACATGTTTAGGTTGAATTGGAAGGTGTCTGATGTCTTTTTCAGCTTTGAAATTGAGTACAAAGGACCAAAATCCCATAGAAATAGGGGGAAATGCAATGTCATTTTATATTACTGTAAGAGAGGCATAAATTCACCCTGTAGCCTGTAAGCCAGAACCTACTAATATAATATGATGGGGAAAATTAATGTTATTGCTTTAATAACCTGGCTTATTTCGTTTTATCTCATGATCTTTGTTTCTACCTTTGAAGTTATAATGGATAAAAGTTACAGTGGACAAAATATAGACTCTTAAAGTTCAAAGGCCATGGACATCATCAAATCTAATACTCTCATTTTATTTTTTCCTTTTAATTTTATTTATATATTTTGCTTTTATATCACTTAACTTTTCATTTCCACATATACCCCTTTACCCTTTCTCCTGCAGAGAACTCTCTCTGGAACAAAGAATTTAAAAAGGAGTGTTTGGGGAGGAAAACAGTCCAAAAAACTAACAGATATATCAACTAAGTCTGGCAGTCTTTCCAGTGGCTTAATAATAAAGATAAAAGAACTGAGGCAGAGAAATGGGAAGTGACTTGACTGTGGTCATGTTACTAGTTAGGGCCAGAAGTAGAACTCCTGAATTATATTCCTGAAGTTTCCTATGGATAATGGTGGTTGGACAAAATTTGTCTGTAGCAGAATCAATGAGATGGGAGTTAATGTGGATGAGGCAAAAGAATATATGATCTTAACAACAGAGGCATTGATTGCCAGAACAAAAAACCTTCAACATCTCAGAAGTTCTCAGGCAGGTTACATTGCATCTCTGTATAGAGAAATTTCAAATGATCACTTAATCCTAGAATTTGGAAAGGATTTGGAAGTAAGTATGTCATTGATTTAGAACTAGAAGTCATAAAAGTCATGTAATTCCACCTCTACCTTTTACAGAAAATTATAAGTATCCATTCCATGTTGCAGGGTTTAGCCATGTGGTATTTCCTTGATCTGGAAAGTTTGCAAGAACATTTTTGGCCCCCCATTTGTAGCAGAGAACTATGAATTTTTTTCCTTTTCTTTTATGGGATGTTTAATCTCCTTATTTACACTAAAAAGTTACTAAACTTTTTTCTGGCAAAAAATATTTTTATTTGATTTGTCATTGTTCTATATTCATTACTATAATCAGTTTAGCCACATTATTTCTTTTAATTACTTTAAAGAACCTTAAGTAACTTAAATTTCTCTTGAACCATAAGTACTTTAAGTATTTTAGTTATCACTTTCCCATTCAGGGAATGTAATCAGTTTAACCCTATTGTTTCCCTTAATCACTTTAAGTACATAAAGTATTTTAGTTATATCTCCTACTATAGAGATTTTAAGTACTTTATGTACTTAAAGTGATTAAGGGTTAGTAGTTACCCCACTCATTCCTTTGATTTATTTCTGTTTACTTTTTATGCTTCTTTTGAGTGTTAAATTTGATCATCACATTTTCTTTCTACCTCTGCTTATTTCATCAGAAATTTCTGGCCTTCCTTGATTTCATTAAATGTTCATTTCTTTTGCTAGAGTAATAATCTCAGTTTCCCTTGATAGGTGATTTTTGGTTGAAGGCCTACACCCTTTGTCATGTGAAATATCATATTATATACTTTCTAAACACTTAATGTAGAAACTACTAGGTTCTGTGTAATCTTGATTGTGGTTCTATAATATATGGGTTTTTGTTGTTTTTCTTGTTGTTTTTTTTTCCTGACTGCATGTAGTATCATCTCCTAGACTTGAGATTTCAGGAATTTATATAAAATTGTCCTTTGATTTTTAGATTTGGGATTTCTTTTCATTTCTATTTTCTCCTTTTGTTCAAGAATATCGTCAGTTTTTCTGGATAATTTCTTTAAATTTGGAGCCCAGGTTCTTTTTTTTATGATGGCTCCCAGTTGATCCATTGATTCTTTGATTATCTCTCCTGTATTTATTTTCTAGGTTACTTGTTGTTCCAGTGAAATTTCAAAATTTCTTCTTTTTCTTTTTTTTCTTTTTTGAATTTGTCTTATTGTTTACTATTAAAGGTGTTAGCTTCCACTTTTGTAATTCTAATTTTTAGATAGTCATTTTATTCTTTGAAGCTTTGTACTTCTTTTCTTGGGGAGTTATTTTCCTATTTGATATATTGAATTTTCATTTTAAGGAACTGTTTGTTTCCTTCACTAAGTTTTCTTCTAAGCTGTGGATTTTTTTCTTTTTCATTTTGGTCTATATATATTATTTTTAATAAGAATGATAATATAATACATTTTAGTAGGGTTTTCACTTAAGTAGATTAATTTGAAGAAGTAAAATTAATATGAAAGTTTTTATGAATATGATAATATGATGAAATAAGATATATATTTGCAAAACACTTTACATGTATCATCTAATTTGATCCTCAATATGGGTACTATGAAGTTTTAAATTATTTTGTTTCTATTTTATGAATGTGCAATTATTGCATAGATAAGTTAAATGATTTACCCCTGGTCAAAAATTAATACTTAACAGTTTATAAAAATGTTGGGATTTTTTGTTTGCTTGCTTTTGTATTTCTTGTTTTTAAAAACTATTTTAAGATGTAGGTAGTATAATTATTAATATTCCATTCTTAAAGATGACAAAAATGAAACTCAGACATGTGAAGATTCTTGATTCTGGGCCCCAAAATAGTAAATAGTAGAGCTAGATCCTCTGGTTGGCTGTGTACTGTGCATCCCATGAGGCAAGCTACCTCTGATTCTCTGATGATACCAGACTCATGGAATCTATTATCCTCTTGAAATTTATAAAGATGTGCTGATTTCTAAGATATAGTTCTCCATTAAGTGACCCCAACTTGCTTATGGCCAAGTAATTTGTCTCTTATAGGGTAAATTGAAGCCTTTGGAGGATACATTAACACCTTAAGGATTCTAAGCTTCTGACAAATATAGAGAAGAAATGGATTGCTAATTGGTATCTGAGGGAACATATCAGAGAAGATTTGTAATACTTATTCTAGCTAGGGATAAAGGATGAAATTGTGTCAGGATAAAGGAATCATTTCCTTGCATGTACTGAGAAACTGTGAAAATTCTTCCATGTTCATCTATCATTTCTCTTCCTTTTCGATATTTGTGTATTTATCGTTTCTCAAGACTACAGAAATCCTATTTTGGCTTCAGAATAATCTTTTAAATAGGAAGGAGAAATTACCAGGTGTCTGAAGGAATTATTGAATAGAAAGATAAATGGTTAAAAAGAATTCGTAAACATTTAGTATGTGCCAAATATTTTGCTCAATATTTGAGATATAAAAACAAAGATGAGACAATCCCAACTCTCAAAGAGCTCACATTCTAATAGAAGGAGATAACCCATATAGAAAGCCTTAAGAGACAATTATGAAATCTGATGATTCCTAGGTTATAGTGGGCAAAGCAAATAGTAGTCTTAAGGAGGCAACATTAGGATAGAAAGAAAGGCTTACTATCAGTGGCAGAGAAAATGGCAATTTTCAGGAGTGGTGGAGTGAGAAGTAGCTAGCAAGACTTGATGTCTAAAGATCCTAGAGTCAAAGTTTGGGAAACAGATAAGACATTAGAATATGTATTTTACATGGTTCCTCAATAATAATCAAGACATTGCAAACTGGAAATCAGTCTGAGAAAATAGGCAAAGATGAACAACTCACATAGTATGCTAAGATAAGCTCAAAACAGGAACGTGATTCAGACATAAAGAGTGATTCTATAATAAATTAGGGAAATATGGAAAAAATACCTTTCATATTTATGGATAAAGAAAGAGTTAAGTATAAAACAAGAGTTAGAAAGGATCATAGAAGCAAAAAGAATAATTTTGATTACATGAAATTTAAGAGTTTTGTACAAAAATATCAATAAAGAAAATATTAGAGGGAAAGCAAGAAACTAAAGAAATTTTTACAAACCATTTCTCTGATATAATTCTCATTTATCAGACAAAAGAAATTAAACCAAAATAATAAAAATAAGAACCATTACCTGATTTATACTAAAAATATCTGATCAGAATTTTCAGAAGAAATCAAAGTTTTCAATCATTTGAAAAAGTCCTCCAAATTATTAAAAATCAGAGAAATGGAAATTAAAAAAAAACTCTAATGACCGCCATACACCCATCTGATTGGCTAAGATAAAATGAAATGAAAACCATAAATGCTAGAAGATTTGTGGAAAAATAGATACATCAATGCACTATTTGTAGAGTCTTGAACTGTTGAAATTCTTCTGGAGAACACTTTTGACAAATGGTTTATAAAATTTTGACCAAATCAAAACATTGCTATCTTGTTCCCAAAGAGATTAAAGAAAAATTAAAAAATAATACTGATATTCACAAAAATATTTATGACTTTTTTGGTGGTGGCAAAGAATTGAGAGGTTGCATTGCTGGTAGAGTTGTGAATTGACCCAACCATTCTGGAGGGCAATTTGGAATTATTCCCACAGGCTATAAAAGAATGCATAACTTTAGATCCAGTTATACCACTACTAGTGCTGTATACAAAAGAGTTAAAATAAAATGCGAAATAACCTGCTTATACAAAAATATTTATGGCTGTGTTTTTTGTGGTGGCAAAGAATTAAAATCTAGACTAATGGTTGGCCAACTATATTATACAACTGAGAGTTTGCCAACCTCTTATCCAAACAATCAACAAAATAAAAAAAAATCTATGCTTGATTTGTAGTATTAGTCAATTTTTGAGGTGTATATTTATATTCTATGACTATTTGTTCATTGGGGAATTTCTCCTTCCATCATTTTCATTTCTCTTTGTATCACTTTCTTTTCTCTTTCCCACTTTTCCTCTGCCTCCCTTAATTGTTTTTAAGTCTTTTTTCAGTTCTTCCAGAATCTACTTCCAATCCATATTTTTCTTTTGGACTTTGAGTGTATTTCCTTTGCTTTCGTTGTCCCTATCTGTGTCTATACCTTGCTATTTGTCTTTATAAAAGTTCTTTAGAGTTAGGTGCTTTTTTGTTTACTCATTTTTTTTTATCTAATTATAAGTAGATTGGGGGCGGAAATAATGTGATGATCTGCAGGCTGAGAGCTCTGAGAGCCCTTTTCCCCTGTTGATTCAATTGGCCCTTCTGATGCTGATAGCTTAAAGACTTGTCTCAGGCTTAGGTGTAAGCTTTAGCTCTCACTCTGATTTTGATCAGGTCAGGGACTGATCAAATTCCAGCCTCAGGCTTAGTTTCAAGTTTTTGGTTTCACTGTGTACTTGATCCAATCAGGCACACCCTTGATCATCTTGTCTTGCAGCTCCAACCTGAGATTTAGGCAAAAAGATAAGTACTAAGTTCTATCATCCACCCCAAGGTGTGAATTAAGTCCTTGTCCCAAGTCCAGACTAGAATTCCCTGGTCTGGGGTTCTAGACTTCTCCAAAGGTTGGAAATTTCAAAGGTATGGGTTGACTTTTACCTCTATTTACTCAGGGAGGGTCTCAAGATCTGGATGTTGATTCAATAATAGGTTCTTAAACCTCAGTCAACAGATTGTGGTAGGGAGGTGTATGGCTCCCTCTTGGCTAGCTCTTCCATGCTTGCTACAGTTTCTTGCTGGCTCTATTCTCCTCTTGCCCCAGTGCCCCAGATATTAGTTGCCTACCTTTGGGGTTTTTCTTTTCTCGAAAGTTGCTTCATTCTTTCTCCTCTTTGGTTATTTCACCCTGTATTTGTCTTGGGGTGATATTTTAATTTTGATTGGGGAGCATTTTCCAGGTGGCACAGAGCTGCTAAGGATTACTCTGCCATCTTCGAGATATGGTCTTAAAAAAAGGGTCCCCAATGCATCCAGTGTTGTAATAGTTAAGGAAATGGCTGCAACCTGTCAGTACTATCACTCAGTAGCAAATTCCAGTTCAAACATATGATTAAAATGAAACAGGTGGCATTACAGAATGCAGAACAATCAAAGGCTCTAGGCTATGTATTAAGCAAGGAATAGGTAAATAAGTGAAAATAGAAATAATTCTTTGGTAACTTCTTGACATCTCTCCATGAAAATGCCTAGGAATGTTATGATTAAAATCCAGAGCTTTAGGGTCAAAGAACATGAAAAAAATACATATTTTTTGTAAATAACTAGGGGAAAGAAAATCACATATTTATGGCCTACCCAAAAAAATCACATACAATATAGTACCCATATTATCAAAGAAAGATGACATTGGACTATACTTAAAATATAAATTCAAGTGTGGGTAGAAATAGATAATAAGGATTATGAAAAACTTTCAGGTCATGAATACAAAGATTGGTTGAGAACAATATTTTTTCTTTAGAGAAGAAAAGACAATGTAAACATAGTACCTATTTTCAAATAATTGAATGTTTATCACATAGAAAACAAATATGATAGATTTATAGCTGTAAAATATCTTAAATTTCAATTAGTCCATTTTGTAGATATAAAAATTGCAACCCAAAGATTTGTTCAAGGATATATTGGGAATACATTTTGGACTCTGAGATCAATTAAAGTGTCCTTTGAATATGAATTTCTTTCATCTATTTTTTACTACAAAATACCACAGAAAGCTTCAAGACAATTTGAAAATTTGAAAAAAGGTATATCAAAGTCATCTAAAAGAAAAGACAATCAACAATATTATCTGAATAAAATTAGGATGAACTATCTTGGTATATAATAATTATAGATCTTGAGGAGAGGATACATTGGTACAGATACACTATGAGCTAAAAGGTCTTTAAAGTACCTTTCAGGTCCAAAATTCTGTTTTACTGAGAGCAGAGCTGGAGATATTAAAATGATAATTAAGCTCATATGCATGATTTATTTTGATTTATAGACATTTTGGCTCATGTAATCCTCCAGTGTTTGGCTCTAAATTACTGCCAGACAACATATTAGAAGGAAAACTGGAGTGGTATTTCCAATTTATACTTTTTATAGTTTGCTTGTACATAGTACTTTTCATATTGTCTACCTAGAAGACTATGGGCACCTGGAGAGTACAGACTGTCTTTTGATTTTTCTCTGCATCCAGATCTTAAAACTGCTGCTTGAGAAATAGTAGGCACTTAATACATATTTATTAACTGACCGTTCATATATGGCTTCATCTTTTTTCCTTTTGTAATTCATATACTTAGTTTTGAAAACAATGAAAGTTATAGGTAAACATTATTGTTTGTGCTTCTGAATGCATCCTATACACATACCTCCATTACTTTTATCAAACTATCCTGGAATTGTCACTTTTCTCCATTTATCCAATACCATCTTTGAAAGTTGAACTTTAACTGCATGCTCCAAATGCTGGCTCGATTCTCACTTCTAAGAAATCCTACATAACCCCAAACAAATCTTGTCTCTTCCCTCCTCAGGATATGTATAGAATGTTAACTTTTAACATTTAAAATGATCCATATTTAAAATATAATTATTTTTCTTTTTTGCATTCAGTTGTTTCTGATATCTGCTTCTGAGTGTCTGAATAATTGTGAGAGATGGAACTAGACCATAGGCCTTATAATTTATGATAAAAATAGAAAGGAGAAATGGTAAAGAAAGGAAAGTGTTGAAGGGAGGGAGGCGGAAAGAAACAGAAAGAGAGAGACAGAGAGAGAATGAGGCTGAGAATGAGAGAGAAAAGAAGGAAAGAAGAGGAGGGGAAGAAGGAAGAAAGAAAGGAGGGAAGGAAAAATGAAAGAAGAAAAGGCAGAAAGGGAAGAAGGAAGAAAAATGGAAAAGAGAACATAGGAATAAATGAAGGGAAAAGGAAAAGAAATGATGAAGGGGAGGGGAAAGAGGGAAGGAAAGGATAAATGATGGGAGGAAAGAGAAAAGGAAAAGAGATAATAAGGAAGGGATAAAATAATGAAGGAAAGAAGAAAGGAAAGAAGGGAGCAAAGAAAAAAGGAAGTGAAAGAGGGAAAAAGGAAGAAAGGAAAGAAGGAAAAAGGGAAGAAGAAAAGGGAAGGAGAGAAGGTGGGAAAATCATTATGAAGGTATAAGAAACTAAATCTCTTGTGCTCTCAACAACTGAAATTGTGCATGAATATCTTTCTGTATGTCTGTCCATATTTATATTTGCCCTGGAACTGATACTTTGTAGATACCAAGACTTTATGTAGTAAGGAGAAAAAATTAATGTAAAAACCTGTCAGAAACTCATCAAAGTGCCATCAGTTGAGCCTGGGTCCATGCTGTAGGTAGTTTCACAATATTCAGGAGACCAAAGGAGGAATGCTGTTAACAGAAATTCAGTATGCAGCAAATTTTCCTACTGAGTTAGAAGCATCCTTGTGCCTGGTGAGTATGTGTGTGTGTAGTCAGGATAAAGAGCTTCAAACATTCAAAATGCTACAGTGGAAAATAGGAGAGGGAGAGTGGGAGAAGGGCAGCAGAGGGAAGGGAGAGAGAGTGATATCAATTGGCATACTGCTCTGCAAAAAAGGAGGTTTGAATCCCCACCTGTTGTATTCCATAGCAACCAACCAATAGTTACCTGCCTCTGCATTCCTAAGGGGTATCCACAGCACTTTAAGACTATATTATAGTGGGAAGATTGAAAGCTCTCCTGCAGAAGGGGCTTAGGGAAAAGAACTAGAGAGAGATCTCCATCTTGTGGCCTTGCTCTTGGAGCTGTTGAATATACAAATGCATCTACAACTGCATGTGTAGGAGGGGGGAGTAGAGCTACAAAACACATTCCAATCCAGCCCCTCAGCAAACACCGGATGAAATGGGAGATGCCAAGCAATTTGTTCTAAACAACATGAGACCTTGTTTCCCCTTCCTCCCGATGTCTGGTTTGTTTGATCTGAGGTTCTCACATAGACTACAAACCAAAAGAAGAAGAAGGAAAAAAATGTTTCTCAACCCAACATATTAACAGCTTTGTCAAAGACTGACTTCTAGGAACTTTACCAGGAAAAGCAAGACTGCCTCCTCCACCACTCTTCTTACTGTTATTTGGCACAGGACTAAAAAATGGTAGCCATGGCAATAAGAAATAAGAGAAAGGAAAGAAATAAACACCAGCAAATTGGAGGCAAAATTATCAAAATCTGCAAACAATGATAGTTCGGAGAAGCAGTATGGCACAGTGGATAGATTGTTGGACATGGAATCAGGAGAATCTGGATTCAAATTCAATTTCCATGTTTCATTGCTTTGTGACCTCGGAATCTCAACAACTCTTTAAGTATATAAATAATAGATGAGCTACCATCAATACTAGTGGAGGGAGGTCTCACATTGGGATTTCCCAAACTCACTAATTCAAAAGTCATTGAACCATAGGTAATGATTTAACCAGAAGATCCTGAAAAATGATAAAGATAGCAACTGAGGCAATGTAGGAGCTTCAGCAAAGTAGCAGAATACAAAATAAATTCATGATTGTCAACATTTCTGTTCAAGATTGAAAAAAATAATATAAAAAAAAGATTGGAAAAATATGGGAGAAATTATAAAAATAATTTAAATAAAAACAAATTTCATTAAAATATTTTAAAATTAACTTATCAAGATATACAGGAATTAAGTACCAAGTCATAAAGCATTATTTAAAAAAATAAAGAAAATCTTGACTAATTAATTAACAGATGACACATTGTCTAGCTGGTTGGCCAAAGTACCAAAGATAATGTGAAATAAGGTAATCTACATATTCAGTGTTACAGATATCATGAGACTACCAATGGTTATATCATATGACTAGAAAAAATAATAAAAAAAAAACATCTGAACAAAAGGTCAACTGTTTAAAAAATAAACAAAACTAATAGTCTCAAATTTGAAGATTTCAGCCCATTTCATGAGGCAAACATTATTTCTAATAATTAAATATTTCATACTTTTAAAAAATAATAGAAAAACAGAAGAGTGAAACAGAATAGATAAGCAAGATCTCATTTATTATTCTAATGTTTGATATCTCTAATAACAATCTCATTGTAGAAAAGTACTTTATTTAACAAAGACTTCTGGGAAACCTCCAAAGGTCCACCAGGTCCTATTCTGAAACCTTATCAGGACATGGAAGTAAACATAGAATCTTAAAGGCTTTGCAAGTATCACAGAAACTCTGGCAAGGTCTATCAAGTTTTGAAAATCTTGAGAATGGTCTCAATAAAGACATTTATTTTCTGAAGACTTAGCTACAAATGGAAAAGCTCCTTACCAATTACTAATATAAAATGAGGATAATAATAGAACCTATTTCTCAGAGTTATTTTGAAAATCAAATGAGATAATAATTATAAAACTCTTAGCCCCGTGCCTGGCACATAATATGCAAAATATAAATTTTAATAATTATTAGTATTGTATCTTCATTGGATATTTGGTACTAGCATATTGTTATAATAAGTATTTCCTAAAAGATTACCATTATAGATAATGATTTCTGTTTCATACAGAGACTAAAAGTGGCAGGAATTTTTCTGAAAAATTTCATAAGATTTTGCAAATTAAATCAACATCTACTGTAGTTTTTGATGGTATTAGTATAAAGGTTGGGTTAGGTAAAGGCAGTAAAACATATACTGGAGAATATGGGAAGCTTCAAGTTTATATGCATCAAGAATATTTTTTAAAAAGGAAACAATTAGACATAGTAAAAACTAAGTAACATCATAAAAATTTAATTATATTATGACAAAGAGTAAATGAAATTACTAATGTGGGAATCAACATTGAAAGTGGTATTAGAGTAACAGGCCACAAATGTGTTAAAGTAATAAAGTGAAAGCAGTACAAAGTAAGAAAGAAAATAGTTATATAATGACTTGCTGTTCAATTAAAACTACTCTAACCTTATCTAAATGAATTATTGATAATGGAAAGAGAAGCATGAAAAAATTAAAGAACAGAGATGCTAAATACAATCATTTCAAACAAAATGTTAATGGATGTAAATCAATTGTCATAAATAGACTTAAAATCCTTAACAATCACTTTCTTCAGTAAATATTAACTTACTTTATAAGCTAAAAGATATGCTGTGTAAAAACTCGGGTTAGGCTATAAAATCATTTTAAAAAATTTAAGACTGTGAAAGATTAAGAGCTGAATTGCCTCAAACTGAAATAGAGAAGCCTTTGTAGGTAAAACCAATATGATTATAGTTTTTTGGAGAAACTCAACTAAGCAAAGACATAACAAGGGCATTTAAGGATATGGCTGAGACAATCATATTCAGAAGAAAGACAGAAAAGATCTGCAAAGGCTTTTATACCAAAAATATCTTTTTGGCATCGAGGAAAGTGGAGTCATCACACTTGGACTCCAACATCATAGTACCAGATGTACTTATAGAAGAGTTAGATATAACACTAAAGAAAAAAAAATAAACTTGAAAAGCAGCTGGACTAGATCATATCTATGTAGGAGATATCTGTTCTGGAGATGATACTATTATGAGAAATTTTAAAGTTCAATTTATAAAGTACCTTAAAAAGAGAATATATTAGAGATGTGGGAAAAGTCTAAGACTATCAAGTGCCAAGAAAATATCCTTAAGTACAAAGATACGAACCTACTAACCCATTGAGAATAATCTGTCCAATGAGATGGAAGTATTAATAGGAAACTGAAAGATATGCCCAAGTATTAACCTAAGAGAGACAATATATTTACCATTTCACTATTCTGGAAGATTTAAAGATTACCAAATCCAACTAAAGTTTTTCATTGATTGTATTTTTAAAATATTTTTTATTTTATAGAGTGAAAAGCTACCTAAATGCCCACTTTTGTGTATGTATGTATAAACATAAATATATGCATGTATGTCTATGAACATTTATATGTGTATGTACACATGATTCATTGAAAGATATTTATGACTGAACTCATTTGACTCCTCTGATCCTTTTAAAAAAATGTTATTACCTTCCGTGTTGGAGTCAATGATGTGTATTGGCTCCAAGGCAGAAGAGTGGTAAGGGCTAGGCAATGGGAGTCAAGTGACTTGCCCAGGGTCACACAGCTGGGAAGTGTCTGAGGCCAGATTTGAACCTAGGATCTCCCATTTCTGGGCCTGACTCTCAATCCACTGAGCCACCCAACTGCCTCCCAACTCATCTGATTCTTAATACCAGGAGAGGCATAAAAGAGGAGGATTTATGCCTACCAAAGATGGTAGCTAGTAGTGGAGATTTGATATAGGGACCAAGTTAAGGGATTCTTTCTAAATAATGAGGTCTTGTAGATGTTCATATTCATAAATGACATTATGCAGGGTACCTTAGGCCTTAGAAAACCATATAAACTCCTGGCTTTTTTTTCCTTGCTTTCTCAATTGTGAGAGAGGAAAGAATAGAAAAATGCAAATCTATAAATCAAATCAAATTTAATTTTAAAAAAGAACTACTGCACTGTGTACAACATTAGGTACTGAGAAGGGAAATATAAAGTTAAAACCAAATACTGCCTTCAAGGAGCCCATATTATACACAGTATGCATAATTAATATTTTTAAGATTACCAATAAATACAAGGTAGTTGGGAAGGGATAGAATTAGTATTGGGCAGGATCTTATAAAAAGCAGTGCTTAAATCATGTTTGGAAGGAAGAGAGATTACATGAGTCAGAGCTGAGGAGGGGGTGCATTTTGGGATTAAGGGCTGGCCAAAATAAAGTCATGGTGATGGGAAAACGGAGTTAGAATGACTTATGTGAAGAACAAAAAGATAGGCAATTTGACTAAACTACAATGTGTGAGAGTGTGAGTCTATACAGTGAGGCCTAAAACATAGATTGAGGTATATTATAAAAGACTTAAGAGACTAAAGAAAAGAGTTTATATGTTATTTGAGAGGCATGAGGAGGTTGTTGCAGTTCATTGAGAAGGGGGTTGGCATGTCCAGATCTGTGCTAAAGAAAAATTATTTTAGTAGCTGTCTGTACAATAGAGTGGGGAGGAACTTGTCATTGAACCCAAATAGGAGGCTGTTCAATAATTTTGGCGAAAGCTGATGAGTCTGATCTAAAGTAAGGACTCTATGAACAGAGAGAAAGGATATGATGCAATTCATGTTTTGGATGCATAATCTCTGTGGCAAACTGTCAGAAGGACATGGTCAAGAATATCAAAACATGATTAGACATGGATATGTACAACAGCAATACAGAATATATCCAGATTGATGAAATCACAGATTTCTGAGTATTTTAGCATTTGTTTGGTGTGAAAATCAGGACTATGATTTGACTGAAAGTTAATAAGCATTTTTTTAGAAAAGGGATCTTAATGTAAAGTTATGTAACAATTTTAAAAAATGATAGGACAATGAATAGCTCTAATTTTCACCATCAAAACAACCTGTTATAGGAGACATTAAAGACAAAATATAGGATTTTCATCAAACGATATTTTTAAATGTTTTGCCCAAATGTATCATAGCAGGTAGAGCAAGAATGTTACTAATTAGGGAAAATATTTACATAATATAATTTTGCTTAAAATTTGGTATTCAAATATACAGAAGATTGATGCACATCTAATTATAGTCTCTTCCCCAAAAAGCAAGTAGTTAAAAATGATCAATATAGAATTCTCAAATAAAATTCTAAGCCACAAGTAAGAGAAACAGAAAATAGTACCTCACTAAGGTTCCATCTTCAACTCCATAAGATTGGGGAAGATTTTTTAAATGATAATTGTTAGAGGGGCTTCAAGTAAAGTTATATAAATGTACTGTTTTAGAGCTACAAATTGTTCTAGACATACTAGAGAACAATTTGCAGCTATACACAAAATCTACCAAACAATCTATACCATTTGACCTAACAATAACATTTCTTGACATTTATTCTACAACAGAATACAACCAGAGAAAGGATTCATGTGCAAATATAATCATAACATTTTTAGTTGTATCAAAGAACTGGAAACTAAGTAATTCCTCTCATTTCAACTACGGGTTCATGATGTATATGTTATATATTTTAGGTTCAGGTGATAGACTCGATAATTTTATGTGGATGCTTTGTTATTTTCAATTTAAAGGTCACTAAAATGATTGGGAATTGTTGGGAAATTATTATAATATAAAAATAAAAGGCATTGATAACCTGCCATTCCTTCTCTCACCTCCAAGAAAAAAAATCTTCTTGGTCCTAAATATAGAAAATCTACTCTTTCTTTACAATTCTATAAACTCCAATTAACTTGAGATTCATCATAGCCTATGCCTGCAATTTTAGAAAAACTATACTATCTCCCTTCTCATTTCTTTTGTTGCCTCAACATTTTCAATTATTTCAGTAGCTGGTTCATGTTCTTTAGCACTTAGAACAACAGCATGTAGAAGTTTGTTGTTTTTCAGTCATGTTTGGTTATTTGTGCTTCCGCAGACCATAACTATCCAAAGAGTTATTTTGACAAGGATATAGGAGACATTTGCCATTTCCTTCTCTCCTGGGCTCAGCGGATCCTTTCGCCAATCAGAGATTAAGTAATTTACCCTTGGTCACAGGACTAAGAAGTATCTGTTGCTTGATTTGAACTTAAGTCTTCCTGACTTCAGACCACGTGTTCTTAACTACTGAGCTATAGCTGACTGTAAGGTAGTAATTGCTTAATAAATACTTGTTGACTGATTGACTAATCTATCCTTCATCTAATGTGAGAATAATGTTTTTGATGCATAAATCTATTCATGAAACTAAATTCTACTTTTAGGAAAAAATAATTTTTAAACTAAATAGAATCTCAAAGAATATGAGGAGGATTTTGTAAGACCCCAAAGTCCTGGCAAATGGGGATTGATTTGCTATTTTGGAGAAGAGAAAAGGTAAGGTAGTTAGATAGTAGCTGTTTTCAAGAATATGGATGATCATTTTTATTGACACTTTGGCATCCACCAGTTAGAGTTCAAACTCCTAAGACTGGCATTAAAAACCCTCCATGAGCTGGTATCAGCTAACCTCTCTATTCTGACCTACCCTTTCATAAATTCCCTGCTCCAAACAAATAGTCGTCTGTTTCCTAAATACTGTCATGCCTTCCCACTTTCTTCAAGAAGTGTCTTCTGCCTGGTATGTTCTCCCTCTCTTTCATTTTCTGTTCAATTCTTATTTATCTTTCAAAGACTGAGCCAAATGATCTCTCCTTTTTGAAGTCTTCCCTGAAGACTTCAGGAAGCAATGACCCTCTTCTGTCATAGAACTCTGTTTAACAAACCTTCTATTTACTTACATGATTTTATATAGGAGAGTTATTTAATTTAATGGTAGTTCCTTAAAGGTAAGGGTTGTTTTCTTTTTGAATTTGTGCTATTTCTCAGCACAGTGCATGTTGAAGATACTTAAAAATGTTTGCTGTGTTGATTGATTTATTGATCTGTGTGCATGTTCTCTCATCCCTTCAAATTCTAAATCTCATGCTGTTTTGTAGTATTTTATCTAAACTTTATATTTTCCCCTGTGCCTAGCAAAGTAGTCCTTGTACAATAGATATTGAATGCTATTTCGTGTTGGTGAACTTTTTTTCGCCTCTTTTTTCTTCCATATTTTAAGACAGAGCTTTCTGGAATTGGGATAGAATCAAGGAGAGAATGAAAAGGGTAAAGTATTCAAATATAACAATAATATGTATTTTAAAACATTTAATAAATCAATCAATAAACCTGATCTGGTCTCCTAATTCCAATTTCATTTCCATTCTCTCATATTTTTTCTTCAAATGCCTTCTGATCCCACACTGACAGCCATGAGTGTCAACAAATAATAAAAATTACATATTACAACTATATAAAACATTTTCCAAACAGTATGTCTTTTAGTGCTCACTTTATTTCTTTGACAGACAATGTAACATCCTGGTTTGAGAGACAGCCTTGGAGTTAGGAAGGCCAAAATTCAAGTCCTCATTCTGACACAAGTTATCATTGTGACCATAAGCAAGAGATTTAAACATACAGTGCCCTAGGCAGTTTTTAAAGACTGTTACAGTTAAGTTACTGACCTATAACAATGGGAAAGGGTTTAACTTCAAGAGTTCCTTATGCCAATGGGTCTAGATCTCCCCAAAACACAACCAAACCAGTATGGGCAAAACGCAGAAATGTTACCCATCTTAATTTTACATTTGAAGACTGAGGATCCGAACACTTAAGAAGTGATTTGCTCAAGGTCACATCACAAATTAATAGCATACCTAGGACCGCTGACCTACTTTTGGCTCTGCTACTAACTAGCTCTGTAACTTAGAACAAGTAACTTCAGTGTTCTGTGGCTCAGCTTCTCCAGCTATATAATGAGGAACTTCTAATAGATTGATTCTAAGGTACTTCTCAGGTTATTTGTTTGGTGACTGACTAACTTGTGCTCACAGAGGTAATTAATGAAAGGACTGAGATCAGTCCCTTCCACTGTAGTCTGACATGCTAATGGCTCTTTCCACAGAACTGATCTCTTGGAAAGGAAGAACACTTTCATCTTCAGCTAAGAAAATTCTTACAGATTCTACATCCTAGTCACCTACCTACAGAAGACTAGTTTGCCTGTTAGTGGAAGAAAATGTTCATGAAATTCAGAATTTATAATGTTGTTTTTTTCATGGTAATGCCAGCAGGCAAAGATACTCTCATGTAATCCCCTGTAGCTAAAAAGGATTAAGATTTTAAAATACTAACAATGGATAATTATGACATAATCAGTTTTACATATAATCAGCCTTATTTAGAAATGATTGGGAGCAGAGGATGGGTAATGAAAGGCAAATAGGTTTGACTAATTGAAAAAAATCATCTACTGTACTTTAAAGCAATAATCATCAAAACAATCTGGTACTGGATAAGAAATAGATCAATGAAATAGATGAAATACACAATATTCAGGGGTAAATGACCTTAGCAACCTAATGTCAGATAAAGTCAAGGATCCCAGCTTTTAGAATAAAAACTCACTTTTTAATGAAAACTGCTGGAAAATTGGAAAATAGTATGACAGAAACTAGGCCTAGACCAATATCTCATACCCTTTATACTAAGATAAGGTCAAAATAGGTATATAATTTAGAAATAAAGAGTGAAACCATAAAATAAATTAGGGTAACATAAAATAGTTTACCTGTAAGATCTATGGAGAAGGGAAGAATTTATGACCAAACAAGAGATAGAGAGCATTATTAGGTGTTAAATCAATAATTTTGATTACATTCAGTTAACAAAGATTTTGTACAAACAAAAGTAATAAAACCAAGATTAGGAGGTGTGAATCTTAAAAATTCTCAGACCCCACTTCATAAGGTTTGGTTAAGACCATTCCCCATTTAAACAATGAAGGTACTTGACCAGGAATGTGGGAACTCTACTACACCCCTACTTAAGCATACTTTAGGGGAAACCAAAGTTGTAAATTCCTTGCTGAACAATGAAAAGTACTTAAACCCATACTTATAGTAAGGCAAAAGTCCTTAAGCTGGGCCTATTTTTAGATCTAATACAAAGGGGTGCTAAGTACCTATAAAGGTCAGGCAACTTATAAACTTACAAGTGGCAAAGAAGTGAGAACTTACTCAGAGATTTTAATCTACTCAGTTGTGAATTTAATCAAAACTTTAGTCTACTCGGGTGTGAATTAAGAATGATCAGTCCTTTGGAAAACATCTACTGTGATTGGTAGATGTGAGAACGTGGGGGGGGTGACATAGGAGAAAATTCCCTTTAAAAGGAGGTAAAAAAGAGGTCTCTGGAGATTCAGCTGGGAAAAGCTGAATTGAAGGAGGCAGCTAGCCAAAGCTGCCTTGAAGGGCTTGATGGCTGAACTTGATTGAGCTATCTGAAGCTGAACTGGTGTCTCTCTGAACACTAGAATCTTGCTTGGGACAAATCTTGTGGTGAGTGGACAAAAGACTGACCGATCTCTATCTTTAGGTTTAAAAGCCTAGGCTGGCCTAGGCTGGCCTATCTCTTTTCTCATTGTTTCCTCTTACTCTCTCTCTTTCATTAATTCCTTATTTGTATTAATTAAAATCTCTATAAAACCCAGCTGACTTGGGTATATTTAATATTTAGGAATTTTCCCCTGGCGACCACTTTATATTTGATTTAAAACAAGACACTGTCTTGAAACCATATTTTCTGCGGTCACAATTTAAGCCAAACACTCTTTTATGTGCCACAGTTTATGGCTTCCAACTATTTTAATCATTACAGAGGGAAACAACAAACTGGGAAAAAGTTTTATAGCAAATTTTTCTAATAAAGGTTTCATTTCTCAAATCTATAGAGAAGCAAGTCAAATTTATAAGAATACAAGCCATTCATTCCCCAGTTGACAAATGGTCAAAAGCTATGATCAAGAAATTTTCAGATGAAGAAATCAAAGCTATCAATAATTTATGAAAAATGTTTTAAATCACTGTTAATTAAAGAAATGAAACCTAAAATAATGCTGAGGTGCCATCTTACACCTATCAGTTTCACCAATATGACAGTAAAAGAAAGTGATAAATGTTGGAGGAGATATGGCAAAATTGGGACACTCATGCATTTTTGGTGGAGTTGTGAATTGATTCAACCATTCTGGGGGGTAATTTGGAACTATGCCCAAAGAGCTATAAAACTCTATACCATTTATACAATTAACAACTACTAAGCCTGTATCCCAAAGAGATCATAGAAAAGGAGAAAGGACCTACTTGTACAGAAATATTTGTAGCAGCTATTTTTGTGTTGGCAAATAACTGGAAAGTGAAGGAATGTCCCTCAATTGTGTAACATATACCACAAGTGGTGGTATATATTGGTGGTGGAATATTATTGTGGTATTAGAAATGATAAGCTGATTTCAGAAAAAAAGCTTGAAAGATTTGTATGAACTGATGGGGAGCAAAATAAATTGGACTGGGAGAATATTGTACACAGTAACAGTAATATTATATGATGATCAACTGTGAAAACTTGGCTACTCTCAGGAACAATTCTGAATGACATGCTAGGGAATGCAATCCACCTCCAAAGAAAGAACTATTGGAGTTGAATGGATGCCGATTAAAGCATACCATCTTTCATATCAGTGTATTTATAATTTTGTTTTGGGATTGTGGTTTTGTATGAGGATGCTCTTCTAACAATGAAAGTGTGTTTTGCATAAAAATACATGTATAGCTCAGAAAAAAAATAAAGTCATTAACTGGAAAAAAATTATCTCATTCATGATATATAGTTGGTCCCAGTCCAGACTAGATCCACCCTGGCAATCTGGCTGTTTTTCCCTGTTACAGAGTATCCTTCTCATCCCACCTCCATCTGAAGCTGATTTCTACAGACAGTTAAGTGTGAGAGTATTGGAATTATAATCAAGAAGACTTGGTTTCTCATTTTTTCTCCAAAAAGGTACTTGCTGTACAACCTTGAAAAAGTTGCTTAATTTCTCTCAGGCTAATTTTCCTTATCTATAAAAATGGGGATGATAAGGGTACCTACCTTTCAGGGTGGAATCAAAAGAAATAACTTATCCAAAGTGCTCTGCAAACATGAAAGCACTATATAAATGCTAGTTTTTATTATAAAATATATTAATCATATAACTAGAAATGGAAAAGACCTTTGAGGACATGCAACCCAAGTCTTTCATTCCATAACTGCCAAAACTTAAGACAAGGGAAGTTAAGCAACTTGCCCAAAATTACACAAGTATTCAGCTTCAGAAATGAGATTTGAACCCAGGTCTTCAGGCTCCAGAATCAGTGCTTTTCCCCTTATCTCAGCCTGCATCTTGATCTTGCCATGTAATAAAAAATTGTATACCATTTACTATGATTGATTCTGGGTGTGCTGTTCAGCTGCCTTGTGGATCCATTCCCAGTTCTTGACACTCCTCAAAAGGAGACTCCTTTCTCAAGTTACCATACAGTTACTTTATATATAAATTGTCTCTTTCTATTAAAATGTAATTTTCTTAAGGGTAAAAATTGACTGATTTTTGGATTGGCATTCACACAGTGTCTGGCATATAATAAGCTCTTAATAATGTTCATTCATTCTTTGCCTCAGTTTCCTCATTTAAAAAAATTACAAGTATATGTTTTTAGATCTCTAAAATCTTTTTATTTTTAAGTTCTATGAAATGCCCTTCACTAAGTAGACTTTTTTTTTTCTTCATGGATTTTTCTTTTCCCTTCTGAAAGTTGCTGCTGTTGAAGTGCGCAAGATATAAAAGCAAGTTTCTGCAAGATTTGCAAAAGCCAAATGCAGCTAGATCCACTGGGAAAGCTCTGTCTCATCCATCAGGCCTTCTTGCTCTTAAAAGGGAGATTCCTATAAATAATCCATTGGTTTGTTGCCCTTGGTGATGTTCAATCCCCCCCCCCCCCCCCCCCCCCCGGTCAGCAGCATCAACGTTATTTCTAATGGTGGATGCCCGCACATCATGCCTTGTTTACTCCTGTGTAACTCAGAATAGACCTTATCTATTTTGGTTGTGGCCTCAATCCAGTTAGTGGAAATATTGATTTATTAACACATAGTCCACTAGCAGCAGCAAGGGAGAGGAAACTGTGTTTGTCTAAGATGAGAAACCACTTGAATTTTTCTGGGTTTAAAGTTTCAGGTTTTAACTCCTATTGCTTCAGGTTGAATTCCAATCTCCTCTTAGCAAAATGCCACTTCCTGTTTATAAGGAAGCAAGTTTTCAGAAACCTCTTTGACATTTAATAGTATATTGATAAGTTAGGTGTGACACATTTCAGAAATACAATATTCTCGTTCCCCTTAAAACACTTTTGGCTTAAGAATGAACATACAGTGTGTGTGTGTATGTGTGTGTGTGTGTGTGTGTGTGTGTGTGTGTGTGTGTGTGTGTGTTTTGAGCAGAAGGGTAACTGCATGATTTAAGTAGCATTATACCATGGTAAAATAACCAGGGTAATTGTTTATTCTCCCTCAGGCTGGCCTACAGAAATACAGTTATTCCAAACTTGCTCAGTTGCCATCACATATTTTTAAAACCTCTATTCCTGGATGTACTCCACCAACATCCACTGGCATTTGTTGAGGAGATGCCTGCTTAAAACATACTTGTTTGGCTATCATGTTTCATGGTACCAGACTGACCAAAATATCATGCTTGAGGTGTCCTTGCTACCCTTTAGTTATTTAATAAATTTAGTCAAAGAGAACTGAAAATGTAGTAATGAGACATGACTGAACTCCACATTTGCTATGTTGTTATTTGTGTTTATCCTTCATTTTTTGAAGAGGATTAATGACATCATGGTGTGATTTATTAGCTTATGCATGAATTGGATTTCAATGAAACAGAGTTGCACTCTTCCAGAGTTTTCTCTTCCAGAGCCATTGAAATCTAGTGACAAAAAATAAGTTAGAATCAATAACTATGACCCAGGATGTAGTGGATGACCATGGCATTTCTGAAGTGTGACCAAGCTCTAAGCACTCCACAGTGTTGGTTTCAGCCAATTTTATGACAGTAGGAACAAATCATTCTCATCTGTCCATTTCACTAGGAAGAAGTTTTGTGTGTTTGGAGTAGACAAAGGGTATGAAGCTTATTGGTTATTCTGAAGCTGCTTTAGCCTGCCTTCTGAGATGACCAAATCCCAGATTTATTGTGTACTATTTATATGACAATAGGCAAGTCATTTAACCTATCTAGGCCTTAGTTTCTTCAATTCTAAAATAAGGAACTTGGATTAGATGCTCTCTGAAGTTCCTTCCAGCTATAAATCTGATTCCAGGATTCTTAGCTATATCTGAAGTGGCTTTATGTGTTTCCTAAACCTCAGGTCTGGACATGACATTACTCTTCCTTACCCCTCAACTCCATAAACTTCAGCACCTCTCTATCAATTCCAGCATCAATTATTGATCACTCATATATTATCCAAAGCCCTTCAAAACACATTCCCTACCCCCCCCCCATTCTTTCCAGTCTCCTTATCCCTTACTGCTGTCCTTTGATTCAATGTCACTATTAGGTCTGTATCCCAAAGAGATCAAAGATCAGAGAAAAGAACCTATCCAAGACCATTTGTAGCAGCTTTTTTTTATGGTGACAAAGAAGTAGAAACTGAAGAGATGTCTATCAGTTGTGGAATAGATGAACAAGTTGTGGTATATGATTGTAATAGCATATTATTGTGCCATAAGAAATGACAAACAAGACAATAACAGAAAAATGTCTAGACAGGCTTATATGAAGTGATGCAAAGTAAAGTGAGCAGAACCAGGAGAACCTCGTATACAGTAACAACAATAATGGACAATGATCAGCCATAAATGTCTTAATTATTAATAGTGATGCAAGGATACAGGACAACTACAGAGGGACTCATAATGAAAAAAGACTATCTTTCTCCACAGAAGGAACTGATGGAGACTGAATCTAGATTGAAGCATATGATTCTTAATTTTATTTTCTTCATTAATTCTTCCCTAGTGTAAGTGATAGGTGTCTTGTTTCACATTGAACAAACAACAAAATATATATATTTTTGAAAACGCATTTATGATCTATCTCCAATTACCTGCTGTTTTAAGGAGATGGGAGGGATGGGAAGGTGAGAGAGAACATGGTTTTCAAAATGTCAGAAAAGGATTACTGAAAATTATATTGAAATGTAAAAAAATTACAAAATAGGAGAATGCATTATCTACCACGTACTTTTTAATCTAGTGACACTGGCCTCCTGTAATTTCCATAAACAAGATGCTCCATTTCTTGGCTCCAGGCATCTTCTATGGCTTTCCACTATGAATGAAATGGTCTCTCTACTCCTCTTCATCTACCGGTTTCCTTGGTTTCCTTAAATTTCCAGCTACAAGCCTATCTTCTATACAGGATAACTTTTCTACCCCCTCTTAGAATTCTAATGCTTTTCTGTCTTAATTATTTCCTATTTATCCTGTATATAGATTTGTGCGTGCGTGTGTGTGTGTGTGTGTGTGTGTGTGTGTGTGTGTGTGTGTGTAGTTGCCTCCTTTAGATTGTGTGCTCCTTGAAGGCAGGGACTTTCTTTTGTTTCTTTATGAATCCCCAGGGTTTAACAGCGAGCCTGACACAATGTAGGCACTTGATAAATGTTTATTATTTGATTAATTAAGAGTCAAATGAGTAGATAAAAAAGACAATAGTGAAGTTCTTGGTGATTAAATAAAAACAGATACCTCATTTCATTTTGTTTGTGAAGCTATATCAATATTTAAGAAAACTAACTCATTTAGATCCAGTTAAATAGAAACTGGTTTTGAAAACAACTTTTATAAAAAGCTTCTCCTTGTTAGGAGATTATGATAGCATAAATAATATTCTTTACCCCTCACTTTCAAGATAGGGAGTGAAAGTATAATCCATTTCTATTTTACAATTGCAGAAACTGAATATTATTGAAATTATGTGATTTGCCCATAATCATATAGCTATTAAGCAAGTCCTGAGGACAAAGCTTCCACCATCTTCCTTTCTCTTTTACTGACAACCTCCTTCATTTGGGCTCCATAAGAAAACTATAGTCTTTCAAGATACTAATGAAGTACTTTCACCAAATCTAATGGCTATTTTTTAGTATAAATTCTTTTTAATCCTTCTGGAGCATTGCTACTATTTATGACACCCTCCTTGTGAACACTCTTTCTTCCCTTGTTGATGGCTCCATGCCTCACTAACTACTGCTTTCTTAGCACTTCAGGGACTTCCTTATTCTTTTCTCCTTGGGGGTAGCTAGGAGGGCAAAACCTGGGATTAGGAATATTGGAGTTCAAATTTAGTTGCAGACACATATTAGCTGTGTGACTTTGAGAAGTCACTTTACTGCCCACCTCAGTTTCCTCATCTGTAAAACAGAGATGCTAACAGCACCTATTTCCAGAGATTGTTGTGAAGATAAAATGAAATAATTAAAAAGCACTTAGCACAGTGTATGGTACACAGTAAATGCTACATAAATATTAGCTATCATCATTATTATTATTGATAAAAATATTTTTCCAATTTATATTCCTAATACTTTGCATAATAATTTGCATACAGTAAACACTTAATAAGTACTTAATTCATTTATATCTGGTTTAAGTGGGTGTTCTGTACCTTATTTATTTTCTCTTTTCTATTTACAAAATTTTTACTGAGAAATCTCATTCACTTCCGTGACTTCAAATGTTGCCTCTTTATAAATTATTCCCAAATCATTATGTTCATTCTTGAGAGATTATGTAGTCTCAAGACCCAAGTGTTCAAATGTTAGAGGATATTATTATCTAGATGTCTCTTTGTCTTCTTAAAGTCAGCATGTATTTATTCTTTGCCTGTATGACACCCGGGTTCATAAGATTTCCTCTTTATAATCCTCAATTTCTAACATTGGGTCGATTCCTATAATATGTAATTCCTATAGTATGTAAAATCTTGATATTTCCCTTTTACTTGGCTCTCATATGATCCCAGTCACCAAGAGTATCTTTATCCTTAGCATCTCCCACATCCCTTTATTCTCATGACCTGCAATATAGTAGAGCTTTTCATTACCACCTCCCAGCACTACTGAAATAACCTCCTTATATATATTTTTCCAAGTCTATGCTCCCATCTCTTACATTCCATTTAAACTGAGGGATTAATCATCCCTAAATCTAGTCATGATATAGCTTTAATTAAGAATCCTTAGGGGGCTTGCTTTTCACCTTCAAAAAAAAACTTTACATTATCTTGGCAGTCATTTGGAACCCTTACAAATCTGGTACCAACTTAGCTTTTTATTCTTACCTCACATTACTATCTTGTCTTAAGCACACTATTTACTTTCTTTGATTTCAACTTATATATGTTTTTTTTTCTTGAAGCCTTTTCCCACTAACAAAAACAGTATGAATTTATAAGTTATGTACCTTCATGCAATATACCCCCAATATTTAAAATCTGTTATTTGATTTATCTTTTCCCAAAAGAATTCAGGAATATTTTTACAGTAAACATTTATCAAAAAGAAATGTGGATTAGATGCTATCACCAACTCCTTACAAAAGCTTAACAAGTACAAGTAAAGTAATAGTCAAGCTTCAAATAAAAGCTGATGCAACAGAAAGGAAACAGATGTCCTTGACTGACAATGCTCATGAACACTTACCTGAAGAATTGCTAAGCACAGGTCAGTCAGATCATCATCCCTCAACTCATGTTCAGAAGAAAGTGTTCCCCTAAGGGTTGAAGGTATTACTCACTGGTATCCCTGGGCACAAATCTAGGTCATGTGAGTTTGTGCTCCCTTGTTCCTTCATTGCATATTATAAGGATGATGTTATAAATTAAGTCTTGTTATATTAGTTTAGAGATAAGAAGTAGAGAACCAGGCTTGAGAAAGAATTGGAGTTTTAAATAGAGCTGAGACAGGGTATCAGTTTCAAGTCTAATCATTTTTCTGTGACAGTTGCTCTCTGGATGTGGCAGTTGGTCTCTGGCAGTTGGCAGAGTCAAAGACTCTCTCTCTGATGGCTTGCAGGAGGTAACATCTTTGCCTCTCTCTCTCTCCTGTTTGAGGTAGAAGGAAAGGAGGGAAAGACCTGAAGGAGCTAAGTGTTTTCCTTTCCGAACTTAGGAAACACTAGTGACTATCTATTGCTGTTTTTATAGATTGTTTTAACTCTAAAAAGACCAAAGAAAGACCTGGTATTTGTTTTGGACTCTGAGAGTCCTAACTTGATTCTTGCTGAGGCTCAGCCAGCTATCCCTTGTTGTTTTTATAAATTGGAGGTGAAGTTAAGAATTATAAGGATAATAGCATTAGTTTATTTAGAATAGTAGAAATTTGGGCTAGTCAGATCAGGAAGGATGTGTATAGTCTGGGGAAACAGGAGAAGTAGTTCCTTGTGGGACCAGGGAATTTTATATGGGAGGAGTTAGAATTCTTTAGAGTTAGAAATCCTTTTTATCCTTATATTTTCAATAAATATTTTATTTTTTATAACAAAAGTCTCTTTAGCATTCTTTTGCCTGGCCCTGAAGAGAAGTTCACTTATAAGTTTCTCTTCACTTATATGAATTGAAGATACTTTGTAAGCACAGCAAGCAGAGTATCTAAATTAGTTTATAATCCATAATCAATTCATTGTTATATTATTTTTACAGTTCTTATTATTTTTACAGTATACCCAATAAGTATCATCCAAGCATGGGTGTCAAACTTGGTCTCCTAAACCAGAAAGGTCACTCTTCTATCCAAAAATTCTCCATCCAGGACCTTGGAGAGCCATCATACTAGAAGGTATGATGCCAGAGTCCAGAAATTGGAAGATGAAAGTAGACATGCCATCTTGTCCTATACCATAGGGAAAGGGTCACATAGCTTAGTTACTTACATTAATATATACCCTTTGACCCAATGATACCATTGTTGGCAGAGCCCTCAAAGAAATCAATGAAAAGGGGAAAATATCCATTTGTATAAATATTTATAGTGGCATTTTTTGTTGTAATAAGAACTGAAAATGAAGTAGGTGCCCATATTTGGAGAATACTTGACTATGTGTTGTGAGGAATAGGGAAAGTTAAGTCTAAAGGGATACTAATCAAACATTTAAAAATACCCAGAATTGAGTAAAAGGAAGTTCAGAAGTGGGCAAAGATAAATGAAGTGAATTTGGAAGTATCTGGTAAATGTTAGTATGTACTTGAAAACAAAAATTGTAAAGAGTAGAAGTTTATGGTGTCCTAATCCATCCTTTCTATTATTCTTTGAATAAGGCATATTCAAATTTGTTGTAAATTTATTATAAAAAAGAAAATTCATAACAGAGTCTACTCTTTAAGCCTAAATCAGTCCCCCTCCCTTATTCTCCTGCCTTAAGAGCTCAATTCAAATGATGCCTTCTTTTATAAAGTGTTCTCTAATTCTGTTGGCCATGCTTCCTAATGATCATGCTTCCTAAACTTTAGATGACATTTTGTTCTGTTTTTTGCAGTGAATTATATGTTCATTTTTGTTTTATTCATTACTGGACAGTAGCAACCATGAAGATAGACATGCTGCTTTATCTAAATGTATCTCCTATAGTAACTATTATGGTATTCTGCACAAAGTAGGTACTTGATGTTTGTTAAATTTGCCTAATTGAGTATATATCTTTAAACTCTAATCTACTATAATTAGTAATTAATCACTTCTTAACTATTGATTTGACTAAATTTTCAAAATCTCAGAAAGGCATTAGAAGTCATTCTCTCTAGTTCATATCTGAATAAAACTCTTTGAATCATATTTTAGAAGAAATATATCTCTAGCCTTTGCTCGAGGACCACCAATGAGGGGCAGCCTACCTCCACTCAAGATTGTCATCATTTGGATAGTTCTAAATTTTAGCATTTGTTTCATGTCTAAATTTACTAGTCAACCTATTGCTACTATCTATTTCTGTCAACCGAGGACACATAGAGCAAGGCTAATACCTCTTCCATGTTTCCATTAACAAACCAGTAGATAATTGAAGACTCTTCAATCTTCTTTCTCCACACTCTCCCTAAGTCATTTTTCCTCTTCAGTTTCATTTGCTACTAATTCTAAGTTTAGCATCCCTAGTAGAAGTCTTACAGGACTAAAAGCACAAAACATAAATCTTACCTCCTCATGAAACCCTCTGTTATTTTCCTAGGTGACAGTGATATTTCCCTCATATTCCTGATAATGCTTTTTTATCCCTTTTTTTAAAACTCATCTTACTCTTCATGATCTCATGTTTATGGGTGTACTTTTTCCCACTCCCATAATATTATGATCACCTTCAAAATAGGGTCTCTGATTGATTTTTTGTTTTTTCCTTGTCTAGTACAATGCCTTACTTGTGCAAAGATTTTCTTGCTGAATTGAACTGATTCCAGTTCTTAAAAAATATTATCTTCATAGAAACCTCTGACAAAGGTTTAATTACTCATATTTATAAAGAGCTAAACCAATTGTACAAAAAATCAAGCCATTCTCCAATTGATAAATGGGCAAGGGACATGGATAGGCAGTTCTCAGATGAAGAAACCAAAACTGTTAATAAGCACATGAAGAAGTGTTCTAAATATCTTATAATCAGAGAGATGCAAATCAAAACAACTCTGAGGTATCACCTCACACCAAGCAGACTGGCTAGCATGATAGCAAAGGAAAGTGATGAATGCTGGAGGGGATGTGGAAAAGTAGGGACATTAATTCATTGCTGGTGGAGTTGTGAATTGATCCAGCCATTCTGGAGGGCAATTTGGAACTATGCCCAAAGGGCAACAAAAGAATGTCTACCCTTTCATCCAGCCATAGCACTGCTGGGTCTGTACCCCAAAGAGACAATGGACAAAAAGACTTGTACAAAAATATTCATAGCTGCACTCTTTGTGGTGGCCAAAAACTGGAAAGCGAGGGGATGCCCATCAATTGGGGAATGGCTGAGCAAATTGTGGTATGTGTTGGTGATGGAATACTATTGTGCTAAAAGGAATAATAAAGTGGAGGAATTCCATGGAGAATGGAACAACCTCCAGGAAGTGATGCAGAGCGAGAGGAGCAGAACCAGGAGAACATTGTACACAGAGACTAATACACTGTGGTATAATCGAATGTAATGGACTTCTCCATTGGTGGTGGTGTAATGTCCCTGAACAATCTGCAGGGATCTAGGAGAAAAAACACTATGCATAAGCAAAGGATAAATTATGGGAGTGGAAACACCGAGGAAAAGCAACTGCCTGACTACAGCAGTTGAGGGGACATGAGAGAGGAGAGACTCTAAACAAAACTCTAATGCAAATATTGACAACATAGAAATGGATTCGAATCAAGAACACATGTGACACCCAGTGGAATCACGCGTTGGCTATGGGGGGAGGGGGGAGAAAAAGAAAATGATCTTTGTCTTTAATGAATAATGCTTGGAAATGATCAAATAAAATATTATTTAAAAAAAAAGAAATACAGTGGTGAATCAATGGAATAAACTAGCTACAGAATTAAAAAAAAAAACTATTGTTTTGTTTTTATATCACTTTTGCTCCTAAATAGATCTGTCTCTCTGTCTCTGCTTCTGACCTGTCTCTGCCTCTGTCTCTCTCTCTCTGTCTCCATCCCCTAAAAGAGCCACCCTTTGTAATAAAGAATTTTTAAAATAGAAAAGATTAAACAAAATTCAGTTCAAAAAACTAATCAATATATCAACCTAGTCTGACAGTACATGCCTTCTTCCATACCTATTGTCACCTAATTTACAACAACAATAGGAGAGTGCAACAATTTATTTCTCTTCTCTTCTTTTGGTTTCTTCTCCAACATGTTAATTATTCAGTGTTCAGTTAGAGTTAGTAATCACTGGATTTTATGTTTATTGTTTTCTTGATTATGCTTACTTCACTTTGAATCAAGTCATGTGCATCTTATTCTTCTCTATATTCTTTACATTCCTAATTTCATATGGAACAATTTCATATGGTCCATTATATTCATACGTTGCAATCTCAAATATAAATTAAGCTAATTTAAAGCAATTCAAACAATGCAATAATCATGCATTAAGCTCCGGCTTAGTATAGTTTTGGCGCTATTGCTTGGGGGATCTCAGAGTTCATATGAGAATCAGTCTTTCTTCTCCATGGGATTACAACCCAGGATAGGGATAAGTCCTCAACATACTATAAATAATAATGCTTGACATGTGCATTTGAGAGATGCCTAATGCAAAATATTCATTCATTATTTAAAATGAATGAAATCACTGCATGGGACAAGACGGTCAAACTCCACAACTGAGCTTTAAGATCCCACTCAGCTCCATAGTTTTACCGTCTATTTGGGAATATAAGAACAGCATAGAATAAGATAAAGCTGTCCCTTACACCAGCGGGCTTGGTTCTAAGTGCAGGATACAGATGTTGAGTAATTTATTCGGGCAACCTTTTTCCTCTAATGCTTGGCTCGAAGTCCATGGGAGTGGAGCCAAATATTCTCCTCAGTTCATTCAATGGCTTGTCAGTTCCTCCTTTTAATAGCAACAGTGGCCTCTCAATGAGGTGTTAGGGCCTTTTTTCCCCCTGCAGATGAAAAGAACTGGTCATGGAACTGGCAAGGCTTGGAGGTGCAGACATCCTTCCTAATCACTCTTTTCTTTGAGAGTAAAAATGATTCATTCAGGAAATCACAGAGTGCTGCAGTACAAAGGGAATTGAAAAGGGCACTCCACCTCCCCCCCAACTTCATGTTTGCATTTAGTTAGCTCTCAAAGGTTAATTACCCATGTTCACAAGTTGCTTGTGCTTCTTTCTTTTTCCCTTTTCCCCATCTTTTTTTTTTGCCATGGAATTGCACTGTAATTAATGCAATCAATATAACATGCATTCTCTATTCTGAAAAGTTAATGAGATGTGCGGAGATACATGCAAGATATACTGCTCAGAGGCAGTGCTGCAGCTCAAGCATGCTGCCAAATTGTCTCCCCTGTTGCCACTCCAGTAGTTTACTGTAGCCCTGGGCCTCAGACTAAAGATACAGATTATCTGATCTCTTTTGTCTTTCTCTTTTTACCATGTCCCTATCCTTTGTGTCATCCATCCATTCATTCATCCATTCATCCAAATGAACTCTCTTTCTCCTCTCATTTTTTAAAAACCACTTTGTTTGGGTTTCCCCTTTACTTCCATTACAAATAAAATCATATTGTACTTGTCTGTGTATATCTTACCCTTCCTTTAAATTGCTTTAGAGTGGTGATAACTCTATTTTCACCTTTTTCACCTTCACAACCCCAACACCTAGCACAGAGCCTAAAACATTTGATTCAATCCATTTTAATGTTATGGAATGATATTCGATTTAGCTGAGTATAGTTGAATTATTTAAGGGCTTATT
The DNA here is from genome assembly GCF_027887165.1 of Monodelphis domestica. NCBI lineage: Eukaryota > Metazoa > Chordata > Mammalia > Didelphimorphia > Didelphidae > Monodelphis > Monodelphis domestica. The sequence continues at coordinate 130,241,226 of NC_077229.1, read as the reverse complement.
AAAAGTCATAATAGCTAGCATTTTTATAGCACAACAAGGTTCACAAAGAAATAGAAAAAATCTCATGTTATTTGGTCTTTACAACAACCCTTAGAGACAGCTGTTAGGATTATATTCAGTTTTACAGATAAGGAAAATGGTGATGAGATAATTTAAGTGACTTGTTCAAAGTTATGTAGCTAGTTAACTATGTGCAAGACCTATGGTGGGTTGTGGAGTTAGGAACCTAAAAATAAGATTTCTACTTTCAAGGAGCTTCTATCATGAGATAAGAGAGAAATAGCATGCAGAAAAAAGTAAGTTCAAGGTTGTATTAAGAAAAAAGAAAGAATACTAACATCAGCGAACATAAGAAAAGGCTTCAAAGAAGATGTGGCATTTGAACTGAGGCTTCAAGGGAGATAAAAAATTTGAAAGCTTGTTATAAGGAGGGAGTTGATTCCAGGCATAGAGTATGTATGAAAGAGAGTATAGGGAATGCTGGATTTGGAATCTGGAATATATAGTTTCAATTTTTGCTCTTGTACATAACTGTGTATCTTTCTTCAAGTCAACTAAAATCTCTATAAATCTCTTTCCCTGTATGAAAAATTAAAGATTTAGACTTGATGACCTCTAGAATCAACTTGTCCTCTTTAAGCTCTAAGTCTATGATACTAGTCTACTTTGGCTGGAGTATAAAACATTTAAAAGATAGGATATAAGTATGGAATTATATATTAGATCTAGATTTTGGAGGGCATCAAAAAACTGAGTATAAGAGTTTATATTTTATACTAGAAGTGATATGAAGGTCTGTTGATTTTTTTGAGCTGGCTAGGTCAGACTGAGGAAGATTATTTTATTAAAAAAAAAACTTCTAAAACTAGGGGAAAAGTTGATAAGTGAGTATAGAGAAACCGGCATTTCTATTCCAATAAAATTAAACAAGCAATAATAAAAAAGGAAATCCCATCCTAATTAGGGTGACTCATAGAAAGCAAATGGCAATAATGTTAAAATAAATGGAACAAAAGTAACTGAAAGTCAAAAAATATGCTGGGGAAGGAGAAAAATCATGAATAAAATAGTAATATTAGATATAAACAGAGAACAATTATGAAACTAACTCATGTAACATTAAATATGAATAGATGAAACAATCCAATAAAATGTAAAAGTCTAACAGACAAAACCTAAAAGATACATAACATAAAACTATATTTTAGGGATTAGATAAGATTTACTCTCTATTAGATGAATCTAAAAAAGCCAGACTTACAATAATACTATAAAATAAAGCAAAAAGAAACAGAATAAGAGATAAACAAGGAATCTATATTATACCGAAATAAACAAAAGACAACAAAAATATCAAAATTAAATCCATTTGTTCCAAAATGCCTTAGCCTCTAAATTCACAGAGGAAGAAAAAATGATCTCGGAGAAGATATAGACGCCAATCCATGAGTGAAAGGAGTTTTCAATAACAGGCTCTCATTTTTGAGGAAGTATCAAACAAATTAAAAGGGGTGGACATAGTCAAGATGGCGACTTAGAAGTGGCAAAAGTCAATTCCTCTGTGAAAACTCTTCTACACCAATCAAAAACAAAGCACTTCCAGGGGGACAGAAAACCAAATCCAACAAGAAGACAGAACTGAGGGATCTTACTCCTCAATTCAACTTAAAAGGTAGGCAGAGAAGATTGAATTCTTGGGTTTAGGGAAAAGAAAGAAAGAAGGTCACAGAGCCCTTCCCCCACATACTGTGCTGAGACTTGAGTGGTCAGTGGGATCTCAGGACAAGGGCTCCTACCATGATGGAGTTCCTTGCTATCACAGCTCCTTGAAGCTCCGGGCTCTGACCACAGCTGGCAAGGAGGAAGCTGGAGGAGGGAATCAGAGAAGAGGGCAGACTGGTCCCAGCCTTCTATCACCACCACACCTCCATCTTGGACCTCTCTGCCTCTGGAAATTTTGACTTAAGGGTAATGGTTCCTTCAGCTTTGCAGATCACCTCAACTGGCTTGATCTAGTTTATCAATTGTGCTGAGAAGAAGCCTCCAGAAGGCAGAGGAGCTCAGGCTCACTTAGCTAGCAGAAAACTAGAGGAGCAAGGGTGCAGAGTGGACAGAGAGCTAGGCTCAGCAGTGGGACCACAGTCTCTCCTGTTCAATCAAACCTGAAAGGTACACAGATAAAGTAGAATTCTTGGGTATACGGGTAAGATCCAATACCCCTCCACCACCTAATGTGCTGAAATCCCTAGTAGGAATTCTGCTGCCTGGGATCCCAGGGCAAAGGCTGCAACCATGAGAAAGTACCAGCATGGGAAGCTCAGGGCTCTGACAGGGCATCTGACACGGGGGGTGGGGGGGTTTGGGGAGGACCGGTGTCTGAGTGGGAGGCAGCTTGCAGAAAGGAGTAGAGAGGAGGACTGAGGGTAACTACCTCAACCTCTACACCTTCACTTTCACCTTCAACCTCTGCTGGCAGCTGGGGAAGTTCTGGCCTCAGGGCACATTAAAACAAGTGGTCAACTCTTTCAGCCAAATCCAGTTAATCAGATGAGCAGAGAAAAAAAAAAGGAAAAAAAGAAAAATTAACAAATTGCTGAGGAAACTAAAACCAAAAGACTCATTTTGGTGTCTTCTAAATGGGACAGTTGTAGAATAAAATTTTCTGTATTATGTGGAACTTTTGCAAAAAAAGTAATCAGGCATTAGGGCATGGAATATTACTGATGAATGAAAAAAAGGCAGAAATAGCAAAACAAAGCCTTTATAGACATACTATAATAAAATAATTATCAGTTCAGAGAGCACACACACATAATACAGATGCAAATAGTGTCTTAACAATTAAATCCTAAATAATGATGGGTCAGAGAAATAGCACAGCAATAACAATGTGAAATAAAATGATAAGAATTAGGAGAGTAATTAAAAAGGTGGTTACTAAAAGAAGGGATAGTGATTTGAGGGAGGCAATGGTTAGGAGTAAAATTTTGTGAGGAGGGAAAGAATAAAAAAAATTAAAGAATAGAAACAAAAAGGGAAAAGAAAATGGAAGGGAATACATAATTCAAGATGCAAAATTAATAATTTTGATTAAATGAATTGAAAAAGGTTTTACAAAACCAATGTAACCAAGATTAGGAAAGAAAAAAAAACTGGGCAAAAAATTTACAGCAACTTTCACTGATAAAGGCCTAATTGCTCAAATATATAGATAACTGAGTCAAATTTTAAAATAATATGTCATTTTAAAATTGACAGGCAAAGGAAATGAAAAGGCAATTTTCAGATGAAGAAATCAAAGCCATCTATAATTATATAAAATATTCTCTCTTTATAAGAGAAATTCATATTAAAACAACTAGATTGACTAAATACTGAAAAAGAAAATAAAAAAAATATTGGAGGGGATGGGGCAAAATTGGAACATTAATGCATTATTGGTGCATTATTGGTGGAGTTGTGAACTGATTAACTCTTTCTGGAGAGCAGTTTGGAAATATGCCCGAAGGATTAGTAAACTGTTTATACCCTTTGATCAAGTAATACGAAAACTAAGTCTGTACATCAAATAGATTTTTTTTTAATGTTAAAGGAAGGACCTATTTGTTCAAAAAGTTTGTAGCAGCCCTTTTTGTGGTAAAGAAGAATTGGAAATTGAAATGTCTATCAATTGAGAAATGGCTTACCAATTTGTGGTATATATTTGTGACAGAATATTGTGCTATGAGAAATTATGAATAGTATTATCTCAGAATAAAGCTTAGAAAGATATACATGAGCTGATTCAGAGTGAAATGATCAGAACCAAAAGAAAATTATATGCAATAACATCAATATTGTATGATAATCAACTGTGGAAGACTTAGCTATTCTCAGCAATACAATGATCTAGGACAATTCAGAATTTGGGGCAAAAAATGCTATTTACCTCCATAGAAAAACCTGATGGAGTCTGAATGCAGATCAAAGACTATTTTTTCACTTTATTTGTGTGCATTTTTATTTTTGTATTTTGGTTTTTTATGCATATTATCTTACATAATGATCTCAATGAAAATATGCTTTACAAGGTCATATATGTATAACTCATGAGAAGGGGAGAGACAATTTGTATGTTATAATTTTGAAAACATGTAAAGGATTATAATTACTTGTAATTAGAAAAATATAATATTAAGAGAAGAGAAACTAAAAAGGAAATAAACAGCTAAAATAGAGAAAAAGGCAATATTAACAATATTAACTCACAGTTTTAATGTTAAACCTACCAAATTATATGAGATAAATTACAAAACAATAAAATAATAATATTCAATTGGAAAAATAAAAGAACTAAAATATCAATGGAAAAAATCAAAGATGTTGGGATAGAGAGTGAATAGTTTTTTAAACTATATTATAATGTAGCAGTTATCAAAAACATTTAGTAATAATTAAAAAATAAAGGTAGATCAAAGGAACATTTTAGACAAGTGAGAATCAGAAAAGACAGAACTCAATAACCCAATAATCAATAGTCTCCCAAAGAATAATTGTTAAATACTGATAGTCTTATAAAAATATACCAAATCATTAACAATAAGAAATTCAAATTAAAAGGACTTGGAGTTTTCACCTTATAACCCATGCATTTGCAAAGATGACAAGATGTGAAAATAGTGTTCAAGGAGTGGTGAGAAGATAGGAACATTAGTTTATTACTAGTGGAGCTGTGAAATGGTCTAGTCAGTTTTGAAAGTAATTTGTAATTATGCCAATAAAGGAAATGAAATGTTCATACCCTTTAACTTGGAGAATAAAATACTCATCATATTCCCAGAAAGACCATTGATAGATAATCCCCATATTCACCAAACTATTTATATGAAAATTTTTGGTGATAATAAGGAATTGAAAATTAATTTTGGAATGACTGAACAAACTGTGGTATATACATATAATTGAATGTTACTGGGTTGTAAGAAATGAGGAATAATATGAGTATAGAGAAACTTGGAAAGGTTTATTTGAAATGAGATCAAGGAAGCAAAGATAATCAAATAATATACACAATGTTTTCAACAATGTAAATGAACAAATATACTTCAAAATAAAAATTGAATGTTACAAATAACAAAGAACTAATATGTTGCCAAAAAAAAAGATACAAGAAGATATCACCATCCCCATCATTTTGCAGAGGTGGGAGGTCCACACTATTTTAAGCTGAACTATTTTCCAAATTTTTTCAATATATTACTCAGCTATTATGTTTTGTTTTGTTTTGCTGTGAAATACTATTTATCACACATAGTGGCTCTGCAGGGGGATATATGGGCCAGGGTTGGGGAGGCAGGCAGAGATTCTGGTAAAGTAAAAGAAAACTACATCAGTAATATTATACACATTTTTTAAAAGATTTTAAAACAGCTTGGATATGCAAAATAAGGAAGAGTTAAGAGTCAAGAATGGCCCTGAGGCTACAAACATTGGTGACTGAGTTGAGAGAAATAGATAAGTATGGAGAGAGAATTACTTTAGTGCCACAGTCACTACTATATGACCACTTTATTTTGGGCATTTTGTGTTTGACTTGTTGCTAGGATATCCATTTGGAAACGTGCCACTGACTACTGATGAAGAAATAGAGTTCAGAAGTGATGATAGACAGATATGCAGACATAAGACATTTGTAGATAGGTAATAATTTGACTTAAGCATGGTATCTAATTGGTGCAGTAGGTAGACAGCTAGAATAACCTAAAAGAAAAATAAGGAATCTTATTAAAGGAGATAAATATATTTAAAAAGAAGACAAGGCTTTGATATGAATACATCAATGATCAGCAAAAGATACTAAAAATGAGTAGTCTGGTAAATTAGACAAGAAAGAGAACTAGGAGAAATTAGTGTCATGGAAACTAAAGATCCTGGATGAAGAGTATTTAGTAGGTCAATAATGTGAATGCTGCAGAGAAGTAAAAGAGAATGAGGACTAAGCAAGGGTCCACTTGATACAAGAGCTTAAAGATCAGATGTCCTTACTTTATTTGTTGAACTTAATTTATTTGAGTTGAATTCATTCATTTCCCCCCCAAAAGTATTAGTTAGAAACCTATATTGTGCTTACCTCTGTAACAGACAAAAGAGTGGTTGCCTTAAACTGTGACTGCAAAAAATGTGGTTTTAAATAAAAAATAAGTGGTTGCCATGGGAAAAATTCCCAAATATTAAATATACCCAAGTCAGCTGGGTTTTATGGAGATTTTAATTAATACAAATAAAGGAATTTTAGGAAAAAGGAGAGAGAATAAGAGAAATATAGTATGAAGGGCCTACGCCAACATGGCCTAGGCCTGAGCCTTAAGAGAGACTAGTCAGTCTTTTATCAACTCACCACAACATCCTGTTCCAAGCAAGCTCTAGTGTTCAGAGAGACCCTCCAGTTTAGCTCAGGAAGCTGCACTCAGTTCAGAGCCCCAGCAACCTTCTCTGACGCCTGACCTCCAATTCATTTCCAAAGCTGAATTCCATTTCAGAGCACTCCAGCCCCTTCCTTTTAAAGAAAAGTTTCTCCTATGTATCCTCTACGTCTACCAATCACAGTAGACGTTTTCCAAAGGACTGACCATTCTTAATTCACAACTGAGTAGACTAAAACTTTTGAGTAATTCACACCTGAGTAGACTAATCTTATCCTCTGTAAGTTGCCTGATTAATTTGATCTTCATAGGTACTTAGCACCCCTTTGTATTAGATCTAAAAATAGACTTAGCTTAAGGGTTCTTGCTTCACTTTAAGTATGGTTTGGGGACTTTTCATTGTTTAATCAGGAGTTTACAACTTTATCTTCCCCTCAAGTATGCCTAAGTATGGGTGGAGTAATGTAAGAGTTCTCACATTCCTGACCAAAGTCCCTTCATTGTTTTAAAATGGGGAATGGTCCTAACCGGATGTTCTAAGGTAGAGTTTGAGAATTTTTAAGATTCACAAGTATGAAAAATTTTAAGATTCACACCTCATAGGCAACTAGAAGATTTGAATTCAATTCCAACCTCAGAAACTTAAATGTATGATCCTTTTCTTTTTCGTGCTTTAATTTTTTCCAAATTATATATCAATACAATTTTAATAATAAATTTTGATGTTTTGAAATCCATGTTCTCTCCTATTCTTTCCCTCTCTCCAAGATGGCAGGTTATATTATACAGGTTATAGATGTTTTATCATACAATGCATATTTACATGTTTATCACGTGAAAAAAGATATATTACTTACACTAGAGAAAATTCATGGGAGAAATAAAGTAAGAATGGTATGGTTCATTTTGCATTCAATCTCTATCAGATCCTTCAATGGTAGTAGATAGCCTTTTTTAAGCAAGAATACCTCAGAGTTGTCCTGGATCCTTATGCTACTGACAATAATTAAATAACTCACAGATTGATGTTTCTATGTACAATAATTATTTTCTTTTTGAAAATGAAAAAAATTAATTTCAACTTGCACTCAGAATTCACCAGTTCTCTCTCTGGGTGTGGGCAGTATTTCTCACCATGAACCCTTCAGAATTATTTTTGGATCTTTATACAAATAAGAGAAAAGGCCTTTTACAGTGTATCATCATTACTATATTATTGTCCTTGTGTATAATTGTTCTATTTACTGCACTCTAAATCAATTCATATATCTTCTCAGATTTTAACCATTAATCATTTCTTATTCTACAATAGTATTCAATCATAATCATATACCAAAAATTTTTCATGCATTCCTCAGTTGATGAGTTTCCCCTCAATTTCCAATTCTTTGCTACTACTAAAAGATCTGCTATGAATATTTTTGCACAATATAGATCTTTTTCCTTTCTCTTTGATCTTTTTGGGTTGTAGATCTAGTAGTGGTATTCCTGAGTCAAAGAATATGCACAATTTAATAGACCTTCAACCATAATTCCAAACTGATTTGGACCAATTCACAATTCTATCCACAGCGCATTAGTGTACCAATTTTTCCACATCCCCACAAGCATTTGTCGTTTTCCTTTTCTGTCATGTTAGACAATCTCATAGATGTGAGATAGTACCTCAGAATTGCTTTACATTATATTTCTCTAATCATTAGTAATTTAGAACTTTTTTTACATATGATCATAGATAGCTTTGTTTTCCTTTTCCGAAAAACTGTCAACTCATATCCTTTTACCATTTACCAAATGGAAAATAATACTTATTTTCATATATTCAACTCAGTTTCCTATTATTTTCTCTTGCTTTTTATGAGATAATTATTGCTCCCCCTTCCTCTTTTACCTCAGATAAAACATAATGGATTCTACTCCAGGAACTTACTTCAACACTACATGTGTCCTTCTGTTTTCCGGTGTATTTTTTAAAAACAACACATTGTTAGATTATATTTTGTAATTCATTCTTCTATCTTCTTTCATTTTATGGATAATGTTATCTAATTCACATTCAGAATTGTGATTATCTCCCATCTCCCAAGGCAACCTCTTTCTCATCCTTTCATTTTTTGAGTTCATCTCAACGTAATTGATTCATATCCATATTCTATACCTATACAGACTCCTCCAAACTGTCCTAATAATGATAAAGTTCTTAAGAGTTATGTGTATCATTTTCAAATATAGAAATATAATTAATTTAATCTCATTACCATAATTTATCTTTCATATTTATTCATTTAGGCTTCTCAGGAGTCTTATGGTTGAATGACAAATTTTCTATTCTGCTCTGGTCTTTTCATCAAGAATGTTTGAAAATACTCCATTTTATTAAATGTCTATTTTCCCCCTTGAAAGATCTACTCAGTTTTTCTAGGTAGGTAATTTTTAATTTAAATTATAGCTTCATTGTCTTATATAATATTCATGTTCCAAGCTATCTACACCTTTAACATAGTATCTACTTTATGCTAGACACTGTGGTAAGCTCTTGAGAAATATTTTCTTATTTGATCCTTACTACAACCTTGTGAAGTAGGTGCTATTATTATTCTCATTTAACAATTGAGGAAACTGAGGCAGACAGATGTTATATAACTTTCCCAGGGTCAAACAGCTGGTAAATGTGGAATGGCCAGTTATGAATATATGTCTTCTTGCTCTAGGTCAGAACTCTAGTTATGATACCACCTAGTTGCTTCTACTAAAGAAATGCTCAAATTGTAAATAACATGGAAAATAGGATATAATAGAGTCACAGAAGAGGCTAATAGAATACACAGGAGGGACAGCTTACTTCCTCTCTTGGAATCTTCAGACAAAATGAGGTACTTGAATTTGATGATTCCTAAATTTTCTTCCTACCTATATATCATGAGATTGCTAGGATCTGAAAACCATAGATGTAGAGCTGGAAGGTGATTAAGAACTCATCTATTCCAATCTCCACTTTTATAGATTTTTTTCCAGAAATTTACCTCCAAAGATGTCACTTTCCCAGAAGTAGTAAGCTAGTAAGCTTCAGAGGTGGAATGTGAAGTTCTGACTCCAGCATTATAGTAACTTCCACTGATACAATATAATGATAACATACTTCCAGTTGATACAGAGACCTTAATGATCATCTTGAAAAAAGTTATAGTAAAACTGTTATTAGTTAACATTTATCTAGTGCTTCATGGATTACAAAGCTCATTTCAACTATTATTTGCTACTCATAAAAACTCTGGGATTTTATATTAGTATTACTTTCATTTTAAAGATGAGAAATCAGACTGAGGAGCTATTTCTTGCCCAAGTCCACAAAGAGAGTTCAGTTTCTTGAAGCAAGATTTGATCTCAAGTATTCTGGCCTCTGAGTCCAGAGTGCACTGCACAACTTTGAATTAAAAGAGACAAAAAGGAGAGGAAAACTGTTGTAAGAACAGGGAACAAGCAAAGCTATGGAAATAAAAGAAATGGATGTATAGGGAAGACAGAAAGATAGAATTCATGCAGGGTAGTTCTATAACATGTCACGTGCCATGCCGAGAGGGATTCAAGTATGCAATGGGTCAGAATTATGGTATGTTTTAAGACAAAGCTGATGGGATCACAACTGTGCTTAAAGCCCTGTCATGGTGTTCATTTTATCCCAAATATACATAGGCAAAATAATTTTTTTATGTTTGTGGGGAGTTAGGGAAAGGGGAAGAGTAGAAGGTGAAAGGAGAGAAGAGCTGACAATATAATTTGCACCTGCTTGAAGTGATTCTGTGAATAGCACTTTCCTGGGTATAATGGGTATTACAAAGCAACCTGGACTATGTAGGGAGAAACTACCAATCACAAAGTGGTAGATGTAGTAGATGCCACAAACCACTACATACCTAAATACCAAGAGTGTGATAAACGCAGTAAGTCCAGGCAGAATCTCACCAAGTGGGTTGTTGCTGGGTTTGAATGCAGGAACCCATGTTTCTTTTCACTAGCATCCAGAGGCCTTTAAAAATGTTTAAGCATCTGGGTCAGTCTCACAAAGCAGCCTTTTAAAATTTTAAAGAGACTTCATCCCTATGTGTAGGCTCAGCTGAGGATCCAAAGATGATTAGGCTAAGGCTCTTTAACAAGTTAAAGAGACGCAAGGGGATACCCTCCATAGTTCCAAAAGCTTACAGAGGAGGCAAGAAAGATAATGTCCTGCCCTCTATGGTATCAAAAGGTCCCATTTCAAATAGAGGGGACAGAGGCTTCAATTTATCCTGGCCCCCATAGTAAATGCAGGTCAAGGGATACTGGAATAGTAACTGTGACCTATGTTGAAGAAATAAATATAATGTCATCAATTTTACTTCCCAGAGAGAGTTTTGAGACCCAATTTCCAAGTCTAGGTTACATTCTTGTTGGAGTAGAACAACAAAATAAAAGATTTGCCACATCAGCATTCAAGATTTTCCCACTTCCTTTAAGGCTGTATCTTAGGTGTTATTGTAGTTTTTATTCCCCTTTTTCAAATAAGGACACAGATTTGAAAGGTCCAAGTAGTTTATCCAAGTTTATACAATTAGTCATGTCCGAACCAATATTCAAGCTCATGGGTTATATCCAGCTCTGATACTCTATTATTCTAAACTTAGCATACAACTTGTTTATGAGTTATTCTTTATTTTTCATGTCTATAATGGGGATTGATAGTTTGGCAAACCCCCCCCCCAAATGTATGATCCCAAGTAACAAATCAGAAGCACATTTATTTTGTGTTTAGAATATATTCTGCCATGTTTTTAAAGATTTATCTTACTCATCCTGAAGTTAATATTATATGAAAGTTATTTCAAATTCCTGAACACAGTAATGCCTGAGCATTTAGGGAGGTGTCAAAAAAACTCTGGATGAAATGTCAAAGCCAATCTGGTAATAAGTGTTTACTGTAGCTTGCCCACTAAGGGCATTATTATTAAAGTTGGTAATATCTGGAAGTTATTTCTGGCTAACTGAAGACCTTAGGAAGAATTTAAAGAAATGTCTTACTCTAACAAAATTGAAGAATGTAGAAAGAGGGACCTCAAAGGACTTCTAGCCCAACTTATTCCTGAAAAAGAAGTCATTTTACAACATTTCTATGAAGGGATCAGAAAGTCTTTGCTGAAAGGCTTTCCAAAGCAGTTCATTCTACTTCCAGATAACTCTAATTATTGACTCCCCCCCCCTTTATGTAAAGTCTGAAGTATCTACTTTGACACCCACTCATCTCTCCTACTCCTGCCCTCTGGGGCCAAATATAATGTCTCATGTCTCTTTTATATGAACTTGCCTTCCTCTATCTTTCCACTTAACCTTAAACTTCCTCTTTCCAGGCTAAGTAGCCCCAGTATGTTCAAACAAATTTTCACATTTTATGAAAACTCAAATATCTTCACAATTCACAGAAAATTCAAATGTCTTGAGGTTCTGAAATCTGAAAAGAGAAACCAAAGCCAATGTTTTCTCACCCTGATTTAATTTCCAGAGATTTTAGAATTTCAACCAGTTTACCTAACTTATCTTGTCAACTTCTGCCATTAGTATGAAATAACATTCTCTTGACCCTATTAACCAGAGGCCATAGGAAGTTTCTCCTTCTCATAATCACTAGTGACTAGTTAGATCATTAAATCTTATGCTTACTTTAAGAATGATTCTCACACAGGAAAGCAAAAAAAAGAAAAAAAGAAAAGAAAACAGAGAAAGACCTAAAGACCAGTGATGGTGAACCTATGGCACACATACTTAGGTCATGTAGAGGGTATGCCTCTCTGTGGGTATACCTTCAGTCTTATTAATGGAAAGTCAAGAGGGATTCAGGTGTGGGGGGAGCATTCCCCTCCCCCTCCACATGCACCTGAGGACATTCCACACTTCACCCTTCCCTCTGCCTAGAAACCCAGTGGGAGCGCTTCTTCAATAACCACATCTGTGGAGAAGGGGCCATGGCACTCAATCTCTGGGGAATGGGGTGGGAGCAGGGCTTGGCACTACATTTCTAAAAAGTTCACCATCCCTGCTATAGATCAATATCCCTAATGAATACTGATGCAAACATCTTACAATAAATACTAGCAAAGAAATTATAGCAATATAATCATAAGGATCACACACGTTGACCAGGTGAGTTTTATACCGGGAATGCAGGGATGGTTTAATATTAAGAAAACAGCTTAATTGACAGATTCAGTAACAAAAGCAATATAAACCATATCATTATTTCAATAGATACAGAGAAACCTTTTAAATAAAATGACACTCATTCCTTATAAAAATAATAGAGAATACTAGAATAAATGAATCATAGATAAGCACTTATCTAAAACCATCAGCAAATATCATCTGCAAGGGGGATAAAATTGAAGCCTTCCCAATAAGATCAGGAGTGAAACAAGGACAAACATTATTACCCCTACTATAAAATATTATACTATATTTGCTAGCTATAGCAATAAGAGAAGAAGAAATTGAAGGACAGGCAATTCAGAAAAAAAAGTTATCACCCTTTTCAGATGATATGATGATATAACTAAGAATCCTAAAGAAATCAATCAAAAAATTAATAGAAACAATTAACAACATCAAAATTGCAGGATATAAAATCAACCCACAGAAATCATCAGCATTTCTCTAAAAGCATGATAGAAAGAGAAAACCAATTTAGAATGACTATAGAGAGTATAAAATACCCAGGAAGCTACCATCCAAGATAAACCCTGGAATTATGTGACCACAACTACAAAACACTTTGCACACATATAAAATTATGTCTAAACTATTGAAGAAAACATTAATTGATCATGGATAGGCTGAGCTTTTCTAATAAAGATGGCAATTCATCTTAAATTATTTTATGTATTCAGTCCCATAGCAATCAAACTACCAAAAATTATTTCATAGAGCTAGAAAAAAATAACAATTCATCTGGAAGAACAAAAGACCCACTATATCAAGAAAATTAATGAAATATATGAAGAAAGTCAGTTTACCTGAACTGTATCTCAAACTATATTGTAAAGTGGCTAGCATAAAAACAATTGGGTAATGGATAATGAAAAGAGTGGAGGATCGATGGAATAGATTAGACACTCAACATATAATGATAAATGGTCCCAATAATCTAGTATTTGGCAAAGCCAAAGATTCAAGATTTGGAAGAACTCACTCTGTGACAAAAAAAAAAAAAAACTAAGAAAACTAGAAAATAATATGACAGAAATTAGGTATAGACCAACACCTTATGCAAAATACCAAGGTAAAGTCAAAATGGATACATTATTTGGAAATAAAGGGTGATATTATAAATAAATTAAAAGAACACAAAATATTTAAACCTGTCAGACCTATGGGTAAGAGAAACCAGACAAAGAGACTATTATGAGGTGTAAAACAGAAAACTTTACAATAAATTAAAAGGCTTCTGCACATATAAAAGCAATGTAACCAAGATTAAAAGGGAAATAAAATGGAAAAGATCTTTATAATAAATCTCTCATAAAGGCTTAATTCTCAAATTTATAGATATTTAAGTCAACTTTATAAGAATATAAAGCATTCTCCAATTGACAAATGGTTAAAGGATATGAATTGATGACTCTTAGATGAAGAAATTAAAACTTTATTTCCATGAAAAAATGTTCCAAGTTACTATTAATTAGGGAAATACAAATTAATACAACTCTGAGTTAATACTTCACACTAATAAGACTGGATAAAAGCATTAGCAAAGAGGAACATTATGTTAGAGGGAATGTGTAAAAATCAGGACACTAATACACTGTTGGTGGAGCTGGGAACTGAAACAATCATTCTGGGAAGTGTAAATAAAAATTATTTGAGCAAAGAAAAATGCATTTTTGCAAACAAAAGGAGCTCAGAACTTTTAGAAATACCAGTCAATGGAGAAGGGGAGATGGTTCCAATAGAACTTTAGAAAAAGCATAAGAGGTCCCAGCTGACTGAGACTTGATTCCTGCTTGACTGTTTCTACCTGAAGGTGGAAGACAGACCCCTTTGTCTCTTCTCTAACCTTATACCTAGACTGTGAGCTGAAGAGAAATTTGGTTTAGCCCAAAAGAGACTTGTCAATAGTGCTGTTGATATCTACCTTTAGGGGAAGATAATTTTGTTTTCTGAACTTACTGTATTTCAAATCATCAGTCAAAAAGATAACTTGGAAGGGGAGATCCTAATTTCCCTCTCCTCCCGAACCTCTTCTTATCCCTCTCCCCAAAGAATAAAAGACCCTTTAGTTAAAGGACTGGTTGTGGGATTTGTTTATTTGGGGGGGGGGAATCTTCAACTTCCCATCTGTGAGAAGATCATTACCCAGAAAGTTGAAAGAAATAGGAAGTAGTGTAGGGGAGGGGCTCAAGAAGATTCAGTCTTTTCCTTGGCTTGCTTCCTGGTGTAACTTCTATAAAATTCCCCACCACTATAATTCACCAAGTTTCATTATCTACTACAGGAGCAATCTGGAACCATGACTAAAAGGACCATCGAACTGTGCAAATCCTTTGGCCCAGCAATACCATTACTAGGTATCTATCACAAAAAAATTAAAAGATAGGAAAAAAGAAACTACCTGTATAAAAATATTTGTAGCAGCTCTTTTCATGGTGGTGAAGATCTGGAAACTGAATTAATGTCTACCAAAATTAGGGAATGGCTGAATAAGTTTTGCTATGTACTTATAATAGAAGACCATTTTGCCATAAGAAATGACAAACAAAATAATCACAAAAAAACTGGAAAGACATGGAAGAAATGCAAAGTGTAGTGAGCAGAACAAGGATAATGCCGTACATAGTAACAACAATAATGACTGATGATCAATTGTGAATGACAACTTCTCAACAAGCCATAGATTCAGGACAATTTCAAGGAACTCCTGACAAAAAAATGTATATATATATATATGTATGTATGTATGTGTTTATGTGTGTGTGTATACTAATGTAGAAGCAACAGAGTCCAAATGTAAATTGAAATGTATCATTCTTTACTTCATTTCCTCCATAAATGTTTTGTCTAGTGTAAGTAATGTGTCTTCTTTCACAACATGATGAACATGAGCATATGCATTATATGATATTATATGTGCAACTTATATTACCAACCTTCTTGTTGAAGGGAAGTGAGAGAAAGAGAAAATGGATTGCAAAATGTCAGAAATGAACATTAAAAATTTTATTGACATTTAATCTGGAAAAAATCAAAATATTTATTATAAAAAAGAATGATTCACACCCCCTCCAGCTACCAATAACTGTTCAGCTCTCCAGCCTCTGACCCCCACCTGACCCCCAGCTCTCACTTGTGGCTCCCAGTAGCTGCTAGCATGTGGCAGCAGCCACACCCTGGGCAATGGCTTCGACAGGCTGGCCAAACCTTGTCAGGGTAGCCATCGGGTCGTCGACCCCTGGTGAACCAGGACTTTGCTCACCCAGCATGTGAAGACTGCTTCGGCTGAACAGAGGGAAGAAACCAATAAGAAGGTTCAACAGCTGAGAGGGCAACGCAGAGAAGCACTGTGGAGTGCTTAGGGCGTGTTGGAGCACAAAGGACAACATGGTCATCCAATGCAGCTGAGGAAGTCTCCAGACGTAACAATTTTTTTCGTGCCATTGGACCCAGGCTTCCAATGCCGAGAGAGTGGGACTGTCTCTGTGCATCGGCTTTTCCAATTAAATCTCTTTCACGCACAAGTATTTGGCATTATGTTGAAGTTCTCTGGTTATGGAAATATTCCTAATTTCTGAGGCATATGTTTTATTTCTGAATAGTGTCTGATATTGAACTCATTTCTATATTGTTTTAACTTAAAACTAATTGTCTGAGCTCTATAGGTGATTTCTGTTGTATGAATGACCCAGGGCTAAAGGTATAGTCTGGAATATGGACTATATTCATTTCATTTTATCAAATAGAGTTGTTTCATCAATGAAGTTGTTTCCAAAATTGAGAGGTCTAAAGTTCCATTTTTTCAATTCTTAACTATTATTAGTAGTTTTTAAGATTGAATGTTTCTAGGAGCTGAGTGAGTATAACTCTTTAGATTGGCAAGACTATTACATTTTTTAAGTGGCCAAATAAATGGTAAAGGAAATCAGAGGAATGAATGAGGGATGGTAATAGATTGGGGGAGTCAGGGAGGCTTCTTGAAAACAGTAGAATTTGTTCTTGAGGATAAGTAGTATTTGGATAAATATTCCAGAGAATAAAATGCATTTTACAGACTTAAGATATCTTAATCAAAGGGCAAAGTGATCATGATATATTTGAATGAGATTAAGTTACCTATCTGAATTAAAGGGGTTTTATTCTCTCTTGGCTGCTTCTGACTCTCTAGAATTATCCTTGTTCCCCTCCCCTTTTATATATCTTCCCCTCTTAAAATTTAAACTCTCTGAAGGCATGAATTGTCTCTACCACCTCCACTTTGCATTAATATTACAGTAGTTAGCACTCTACATAGCACATAGTGGATGTAGATATGATTTGGTTTCCATCTTTCACCCAAGTCTTCCCTGTGGCTCTGAGAAACTGTAGCATATGCAGAGGCCATACATCATTAAAATTATCTTGGCAGAAAGATTAAACCAAACTAAGGGTAACAGACAAGCCTCAAACCCACATGTAAGTTAGGGGAATATATATATACCAAACATGAAGATTTCTTCTGGCAAAATGAGCAGTGAGAATAATTTGTTCCAATGGCCATGAGTGTAGATGAATCAGGTACAGTAGAGTAATCTACTGTATTCCAGGCCATCTTTAGTCATTTAGTCATATTAGGCTTCTTTTTTTTAGTTTTACTATTTATGTTTATATATAGCATAACAGAATATGTAGCATTACACTAATATAATGCATATTATTTTTGTAAAAATGTAATAAATTAGAATAAATATGCTCATTCAAGGGAAACAAATCCCCATATTACCTATGTTCAAAAAATCTGTTACCTTTGTCCTCTTTCTTCTAAACCACCCCTCTCCCTAAGAAAGCATATATAATATAAGCTATACATATATTGCCATATAATTCATATTTCCTTGTTCGTCATGGGAAACCAGATGCATGTTGTTTATATTAGAGAAAAAAATTCATGAAAGAAATAAAATAAACAATTGTACATTGCAATACCTATTCAGAATCTGGTCTACTCCTATGGTAGTGGATATCCTGTTTTGTCATGAGTCACTTGGAGTTGTACAGGATCCCTGCTTTGTTGATAATAGTTAAGTCATTCACAGTTATTTTTTCCCTGGTTCTGCTCCATTCACTTTGCATCTCTTTATATTAGTCTTTCCAGGTTTGTTTGTTTGTTTGTTTGTTTGTTTTTTGGTATAGTTTGGTTTGTCATTTCTTATGGCATTACATTCATTTACCACAACTTGTCCAGCCATTCCCCAACTGAGGAAAAACCTTTCAATTTTCAGTTCTTTGCCACCACAAAAAAGCTGCCATGAATATTTTAGAATCTCTAGTTCTTTTCCTTGAACACCTTAGGAAATAAATTTAATAGTCATGAGAGTCAAAATGTATACACAGTTTTTTAACTCTTCAACTATAACTCCAGACTGCTTCCCAAAATTGTTGGATCAGCTCACAGTTTGACCAACAATCTATTTGTGTCCCTATTTTTCCACATGCCCTGCAACTTTTGTCATTTTAGTCTTTTATCATTTTATTTATTCTGCTAGGTGTCAGATGATATTTGAGAGATGCTTTGATCTGTATTTCTCTAATCAATAATGATTTAGGGCATTTTCTTCATATAGTTACTAGATTTCAACGATGCTGGAAGAGTGAGAGAGTAAGGCTGGCACTTTTGGCATAGCTGCCTCAATTAAATCCAATTTGCTTGAAGGTCAAAACATTATCCATGCCATGTTACTGGTCCTCTTCAAAAGGAAGGGCAAACAATAATTTAGCACTGCCCTATCATGTAATAAGCATTGCTTATTGACATGCATAAGTAAAGTTTGCTAGAAAGATAGTTTGGGATAAAAATTGGACAGAGATTTGAGAGCCAGGACAAGTAGTTTAAAATCTATTATGTAGAAAATGAAGAATTATTTAAGATTTTTCAGTAGAGGAATTACAGAAGGGAAGAGGGCACTAGCTAAGGGGCTAGGATAATAGTCAAAATGTTATGGTCAGGGCCCACACTAGAAAAGCAGTGGAGATACTAGGGGAAATGAAAATTGCAATAGGAATGATAAATCAGTGGACTTAGCTGGTTGAGAGGAAAGCATTAAAAAAAACCCTCAAAGTTTCAGAGTTATAGCTAATAGGGTTATGGTGGTATCACTGAGAGATTGAGGATAGTTAAAAGTCCTACCATTCCAGGGGACAGATAATGTTTGTTGAAAGCATGATCAGTTTAAAGTGATAGCCAGGAATCAAGAGAGAAAATGTTTGTTAAGCAGTAGAAGTGGACAGAAATAAAGAATCTTGCAAGTAAAATTCTATGGAGATAAAAGATGAATCTGTGGGAATATGATTTCTCTGAAGGATATGATGCAAATGAATTAGTAAACAAATGAATAAAAAAGTACTTATTAAGCAATTATTTTGCATAAAGCACTGAAGATATAAAAACAAAACCAACACAGGTCCTCCTATCAAGGAGTTCATATCTAACACATAAATGAGGAAGAACTAACACATAAATGAGGTATAAATCAGATGGAAAGACCCAATGGGCACCAAAGTAGCTGGTAATGCATCGTCATTAATATTATTTCCCACTAACAAAATCATATGTATTTCTGATGTTAAATCATATCACAATGCCAAGGACTTATATCATAATAATTACCTTTTCTAGGTCTTAAGTATCTATGGTTACTGAGAAAGTGAGGGCTTATTGCCTACAGAGGAGAAGCAGTCATCTGCTCATTTCACCAAAAAGTTGCTTTGTAATATGAGGGTGTATGGCACAGGGCGGGTGTAAGTCTAGGGGTATTCCCAGAACATTTGGACTCATATACTTGGCATAGCAATAATTTTGACTGAGAAAAGTGGAGATCAAGGTTATGGCAATGGTTTGACTTTTCTACAAAATCTGTCTTCTGTCTCCATCTCAGGGTGTCTAAGAGCTTCAGCTAGTCAATCTTAGCTGCCCTGTGTAAGGATAATTTTAGCTTTGTGACTTGAAATCTAAATGATTGGTCACCAGGGAAAATTCCCAAATAATAAAATACCCAAGTCAGCTGGGAATTATGGAGATTTTAATTACTATATACAGAAGAAATTTAGGAAGAGAGAGAGAGAGAGAGAGAGAGAGAGAGAGAGAGAGAGAGAGAGAGAGAGAGAGAGAGAGAGAGAGAGAGAGAGAATTAGAGAATTAGAGAATTAATTTAAACTGCTCTGGCTCAGGCTGAGCCAGACAGTAAGTTAAAGGCCTTGGCCAAAGTTGTCTCCCTGAGTGTAAAGGTAAGGGAGTCAGTCTTCCACTCACCACTAGACCGTCTCCAAGCTGGGTTTCAGTCCTCCACTGAACTCAATCTCCTGAACTGAATTCAGAAGAATCGTTTGAACTGACTTTTAGCCTTCTTTTAAAGAGAATTTTCTCTTATGTCACCTCCCCTAAAGTTTTATGTCTACCAATCACAGTAGATGCTTTTTTCCAGGACTGCCCATTCTTAGTTCTCACCACTCTTTAGTTCTCACCTTCTCTGGTTAGATTATATCTTTTGAGGTACTTCACACTTCTTTGTTAAGCTTACCTTTTGTGATTTACTTGACCTTTTTGTGATTAATTTACTTTTACAGGTACTTAACACCTTTTTGTATTAGATCTAAAAATAGACCTAGCTTAAGGTTCTAGCTTTAATATAAGGTATGAGTTAGGGACTTTCATTGTTAAATCAGGAGTTTAAAATTTTATCTTCCCCTAAAGTATGTCTAATTATGGTGGAGTAGTTTCCAAGTTCACACCTGTGAGTGAGAGGATGCCACTGATCTGGTAACTGATGGAGATGGCTATCCCCTTCTCCACAGGACTGGCTCCTCTAAATGATGCCTAAATAAGAGACAACCACATCTTGTAAAGTTCACATAGAAAAATATTGGAAGAAAGAAAACAGTAACTGATTTTTATGGAGGGCTTTAACGTTGGCAAAGCATCATAGACCCATTGTTTCCAATGAGCCTCAACAATAGCCCATTAAGTTATGTACTAGAGTTCTCATTTTCTGTGTTTTACACATCAAGTTATTGCAGTTCAGAGAAATTGACTTGCCTATAACCATATAACTAGTAAGTTCCAAAAACAGGATTTGAACTCTTAGTAAAGAAATTGGGATAGAAACTAAATATATGATTATATTCATTGAAAGAACTCCCAGATGAAGAAAGTCCATTTATGAATGCAAATTGACACCTTCCCTGAAAATGAGTGTGTAAGAAAGACTAGACTAGACAACTTCCTGAGAATGGAAGAAAAATAAAGTGCTGACTCTGGAGTTCAAATACCATTTTGGATATTTAATACTGTAAAAATGGAGATTTGAACCCCAGACTTCAATTCCCAGGAGTCCTTGGTAGCTCCCAGAGTTAGCTCTCAGGTGAGGTCATCACCTGGCCACGAGGAGAGAGGGGTTTTTAAAGAACTCCTTCTTCTCGCTCTCTCTCTTCCTGCTTGCTCTTCCAAGCATACATCTCTCTCTTGGCTTCCGAGTCTGGGCACACATGGCTCATGTACAGTGAGTGATTGTGAATGGGCTCTTTGGGCCTAGACACGAGCTTTCTTATTTTGTATTTTCTCTATTTCTTAATCTTTAATAAACCTCATAAAATATAATACTTTTAGCAGAGAAACTAATTTTAACTGCTACAATATTCATGTGACCATAGGTATGTCTCTGCTCCATATTGCTTCATGAATCCATAGCCATGGAATCTAATCCATAAAAGTTCCTGGATTCTAAACTAAGGAGTTTGGTTTTCGTCTTAATGTCAATTCATCAAAGACTGAGAACATTGAATGATTTTAGTAGAGCTTAAGGGATATTAATCTTTTCAAAGAATTAATATCTAGGGCATCCATAACTTTGCACAAACAGTCCTCCATAGTTTGTAGATTCCCCAGTCTCTTTAAAAGCATAATTCGAGGCCCACCTCACATGTTGGACTTTTCCTGATCTTCCTGCCATTCCAAAAATTGTTAGAGGGTTTTTTTTTCTGATAAAGTCAGTATGTGCATGTGCGCACACACACATATATGTATGCATGTATGTAAGTATGTATGTATTGGCTTGCCTATTGTAGCTCTTACAGGAGAGATACTTTTGTTAGTTTTTTTGTTTGTTTTTTTTCTTTGAATACCAGCTCCTCAGTGCAGGACTTGACACATGGTGGGTATAATAAACCTTTGTTGAATTGCCTGGGTATAGATAGAAATTACTATTTGCAGAATATTGTGAAACATGAATTGTGTATTATTTCTTTAAGCATTCTCAGTAGTTAATGGTTAACATTTCTGACTCACTGATTGGTTTTAAACCTTACACAGGAAATATGCTATTATTCAAAGTCCAAATCGCTCAGACAATTGTATTTAGAAACAGCATCTAAGAGGATGCTTTTCTTAATTATCATTATTGATGACTTCTGCTGAAGGCTTGCAAGGAATGCCATCTTTCTGCAGATGTTCTGAATCAATTGCTTTGTTTGCAGTTTGTCCCAAAATACCATGACTGAGCCCAGATCAGGGAGGCCAGGCAGTAGCTGGCTTCATGGGTAATTAATCTTCTTCAGCCGAAGTATTGGGCACAGTTATTGGGTGGGATGAAGGGGCCATTGCAGTGAGCTTTGGAGCCTAGGGGAGCTCTTCTGCCTATTGCAATACCCCCATACTATGAAATTAGGGAGATTGAAGCCCAGAGTCCATAAAAATTCTGTCTCACCCTGAGAAGGAAATTTAGCATTTGGTTCCTTTTACTACATGATTCAAGATACAAAAATAACCAGCTAGTGACCTTTTCTTTCCTATTAAGAGCAATGAGGAGGCCTCTTTTGGAATTTTTTGATGATGTAGTTCTCTCCTAATCTGCAGATTCTTCTGTGCCTAAAGCAGTAATGGCTTGCTAATCAATCAATACATAATCATGTACAGTACCAACAATGGACAAACCATAGTATTATCAGAGAAATAATTTGTTACTTCAACTCGAGAATTAGAATTTGGGGAGCAAATTCATATATACATAGGTGAAAAACTATGTTTTTCTAACATGTCTAAAGTTTCTCTTTTCCTCAGCATTCTTCTAAGCACTGCTTTTAATCTCCTTTTTCCTCAATAACCCTATGATTAATCAATTCAATGATGTTTCATCTTTCCATGATTTAATTTTTGTTTTTCAATCCTATTGCCATTGTGTCTGTCCAGAGCCCACTCCTGGTTTGCATCCACCCATCTGCTTTCTTTGGATGTAATTTCAACAAAAGTGACTGAGTCCTCAACAAAATTATGTTATATAATGGCAACTGAGCACACACTCCAGCATCACATTCCCAAAATGAGTGTTCTACACTTTGTCTTCTCACCTTAAAACTCCAACACTACCCTTACTCAACCCATCTCAAAAGATCTAATCTCCTCTGAGTTCCAAAACATATTATCTATACATCAAAACACCTTCACAGTATCCTCTATCCTCTACTCTAGTATCTGCAATAAATTTGGCCATTGTCTTTGCAAAGACCAATCCTTCTCCTTATGTCTAAATCTCCCTCTTGTTTTCTCTTTTGTAACTCTTTCTAGATCTCTTTTTCAAAAGGAATGGAAATGGTGTACCTCCAGGATCCCATTTAGGAATGAATATATGAGTGAGTCTATAACTTCAAGCTAAATCAGAGATGCCAGTATCTTCTGGGGGAGGATTTCTTCTTCTTACTTCACATAATGGAAAAAAATTCAAATAAAAGGCTGAAAAGACTCACAAAATTTCACAATTAAGTTTTTTGAGCATGAAACTAAGTTAAGTACATGATAGTTACTCAATAAGTACTTGTTCCATACTTGATTAATATTCCCAGTGCTTAGCACAATGGCTGGCATAAAGTGAGTACATTAAAATGCTCAGTGATTGATTGATTAGTACTATAAATCTTGAAATTTCTCAGACTTGTGAATGTTAAAAATTTCCACATCGGGGAATTCTCAATTGGAACAATTCCCTACTGGGAACATTCCACATTTGGATGTGAGAACTCTACTTGGATCAGAAATGGGAGGACCTCTGCTCCACTCATACTTGGCACTGCTTTGGGAGAGAGAACTCCTTGCTAAACAATGAAAGTACTTTAACCCATACTTATAATGAGGCAAAAAGTTCTTTAAGCCATGCCTATTTTTGGAATTAATACAATGGGGTGCTAAGTACCTATTAAAGGTCAGGCAACTTGTAAACTTGCCAGGAGCAAATAGGCGAAAACTTATTCAGAAGTTTTTCTGGTTCAAACTTACTAAAGGGATTAGTCGACCCAGCAGTGAATTCAGAATGGGCTGTCCCTTGGAAAACGTCTACTGTGATTGGTAGATGGAAGAACTTAGGGGAGGTGACATAGGAGAAAACCCCCTATATAAGAAAAAGCAGAATCGCTTGAGGAAAATCCCTTTGGAGATCTCTTGAGAGAGGCTCTGGAGAAGGGAAGCTCTTGGAGGACAATCTCTAAGGAGGTCTCGCTGGAGCTCCTCTGAAGGGACTCTGTCCCTCTGGAGGCTCTTGAGAGAGGCCCTTTGAAACAGTCTCTGGCTGGAAGGCTCTTTGAGGAGGACTCTGGCTGGAACTCTCTCTGAGGAAACTCTGTCACTAGAATCCTTGCTTAGACAGACCTTGTGGTGAGTGATAAATGACTGACTGATCTCTCTCTCTTAAAACTCAGGTCTAGGCCATGTTGGCTTAAGGCCCTTCATACTTATTTCCTTTTTCTCTCTTTCTCTCTTTCTTTAATTCCTCATTGTATTATTAATTAAATTCTCTATAAAACCCAGTTGACTTGGGTATATTCATAATTGGGAATATTTCCCTGGCGACCACCTTATATTTGATTTAAAACCAAGACACTGTAGTGAAACATATTTTCTGCGGTCACAAATTTACTCACCCACTCTTATATCTACTATAATTTATATCTTCCACTATTTTACTCACTACAGTTTATGTCTCCAACTATTTTAACTCTTACAGTTTATGACCCACTCTTTTAACTATTACAGTTTATGGCAGACAACTATTTTAAATGTAACAGTACTCATTACAGATACTCAAGTTCTGATTAGCTGGGCATTTGATGATAATAAGTATCAGCATTACATTTGACATCCTTTATTTTCTAGTGTAACTTTACAAAACTTTCTAGGCCAACCCTTCCTTTTGGCATTTGAAAAATCCTTATTTGGTGATACATGATGCACATTAAAGAAGGCTCCTTGGATTTATATCCAAGTACTATTTAAATTCTTCTTAATAACTTGTTTGCTTTATCCTGATTGGGTTCTTGAGCCTTCCCTACATTCTCAGTGACAACTATAATACTTTGATGCAAAAAAATATTTGCTGAGGAGTCAGAAAATATGTCTTCTCCTGAGGCTAGGATCTGGATGGTAATTCTTAGCTGTTTGACAAAAATGGCCTGGACAGACTATAGAAGATTCAATTTTAAATATTAACAAAATGGAGAGGCAAAGGTAGCAAAACTGTTCATCATTTTAAAAAATCAAATTTCTATAATCTATGTCCTTAATTGTTGTCATTGTGAAGGTTCTCTCCACCAAATCATATTATTGCCAATCTACAGTGGAGAATTCAAGAATCTTCCTAGCTTTAATGATGTTGACTTGCCTTTGATCAACTAGCCAGTAAGTTTCAGAGGTAGAATTTTAACCTACTTCTTCTTGTCTCATGTGCAATATTATATCTACTCTGCTTTGCTTCCCCCCTTAGTTAGAAAAACAAAAATAATTATAAAATGATTGCAAGGTGTGATATATTAACTCGAGTGACTGTTTTTGGCCCAGATCAATGTCTAAATTGGAATATAGTATTCTTAATGAGAAAACTCTTTACTAATGCATACTGGCACATGGTCTGAGGGTGTTTATGGCCTAGATCACTGAGAGTTTCATCAATTTTTCCATGTTCAGTCAATTGATATCAGAGATGGGACTTTTACCCAGGTTCTCCTGGCTCAAGGGCCAACACTCTATCCACTGAGCAATTATTACCATTTATTTATAATATTTGTACAAACCATATCCTAATGTTTTGAGACTTCATTATAACATTTCATTTAGCTCACTCACCTAATTTTCTTACCCTTGTTCTCCTAGACTTACATTTGTTCTTTTTTCTTTAGAACCTCAGAAATATTCATTGACATGTTCTCCACTCCAAGCCTCTGTCCATCTCAGATTCTATTCTGTTTAGCCCATACACTCTCTCAGTGACATTCCCATATATCGTGTGCCTATAGCTGACTTATCTTGCCTATGTCCTCAAGTGCTATGACCAAAACTTCCTAGTGATTTCTTACCACTCAGGTTAGAACTGGATTCTCCCAAGGTGTCTTCCAATCATTCAAATTAGTCATGCCCTATACCCAAACCTAAAATTTTTCCAATTTGGGAACAACTGGACCCAATTCTGGGCACTTCCCTGTTTCTGTTTCTCTGTGCTCTTGGTATAGTTGACTTACCTGCTCTCTACCAGATAGTAAACATCCTACTTTTTACAAGTATAATGGAGGCACCCACAGACCTTCCTATAGTTCCATAGGGTAAGGGATAGAAGTTTCATTCCTTATATGCCCAATATGTTTACTTCCAAGTCAGAGTACTGGCCATTGAGTCAGGAAGGGTTGGCCACTCATTGGACTTTAAAAGGAATGACTCCTCTGTGTGGACTATCTGTCTCTGAATTTGTCTTTCTCTTTGTGTCTCTCTGTCTCTTTCCTCTCCATTTATATGTCTGCTTCTGTCATTTTACAGCTACTTACTAGCAAAGATCAACCTCATGGTCGGGAAGATGCTTTCTTTGAACTGAAAATTTGCCCTGACATGAGGTTTTTATCAAAGATTTACAACCCAACCCTTAGACAAAGGATGAGGTTCAGAGGGAATTCCTTTTGGAAGTTGTAGTCAGATAGGCTATGACCATCTTCTAGTTACTTACCAGCAAACATACAACAACAACAAAAAAAAACACTTAACCATAGAAAAATTTTATGGCAACAAAGAAGAACAATACACAGACATAAGTGGACAGTGAAAGTAAAGCAAACACATGAAAAACTTCCAAAAATATTAATTGGTCTCAGGCTCTGGAAGAGTTCAAAAAGGATTTCAAAAGTCAGTTAAAAGAGGGAGAGGAAAAATGGGAAAGAGTAATGAAAGCAAAGAAAGAATAAAATAAAAACAGAATTTCCCAAATGAAAAAAGGAAATTCAAAAGCTCATGGTAAAAGTTTATTCCTTAAAAATTTGAATTGATGAATTGAAATGATTCCATCAGATATCTAGAAACAATAAAATGAAAAAAATGAAAAAAATACAAAAGAAAATGTGAAATATCTCATTACACAACAAATAATCTGGAAAATAGATCTAGGAGACATAATTTTAGAATTATTGGATAATTGAAAACCTTGATCAAAAGAACCAAAGACTGGAATTAATACAAGAAATTATCAAAGAAAACTAGCCTGATGTTTTTTGTTTTGTTTTTAATAAGAGAGTAAAACAGAAACTTCAAAAATCCACAGATCACCTCTAGAAATTATTTACCAAATGACAGTTCCCAGGAACATTATACATAAATTTAAAAGCCCCCCCCCCCGAACAAGGAGAAAATTCTACAAATAGCCAAAAAGAAACAATTAAAATACCATGGAGCTACAGTCAAGATTACAGAAAACTTAGCAGCCTTCTCTTTAAAGGATCAGAAGGTTTAGAATTTGATATTCCAGAAGTCAAAGTACCTAGGTTTAAAACTCAGAATCACCTACTCAGAAAAACTGAGTATATTATTTCTGGGAAAATGGTGACAACTAAAAAAGAAGATTTCCAAGCATTCCTGATGAAGTGAGGACCTAAGCAGAAAATCTGAGGCCAGACAACAAACCTTAGAGGACCTTAAAAAGGTAAATAAGAAAGAGGAAAATTATGAGATTGAAAAAGTCAAACCATATTAATCTGTGGAAAAATGACATTTTTAATTCTTAAATTTTTTTCTAACAGTATCTGAGTAGCTAGAATGTGTATACATAGACAATGAGAGTAATCTGATTAAGATGATATTATTTGAAGGGAAAAATCAATGATTGAAAAAGAAGATTACACT
The DNA here is from genome assembly GCF_027887165.1 of Monodelphis domestica. Taxonomy (NCBI): domain Eukaryota; kingdom Metazoa; phylum Chordata; class Mammalia; order Didelphimorphia; family Didelphidae; genus Monodelphis; species Monodelphis domestica. The sequence goes on along the minus strand of NC_077229.1, from coordinate 130,213,422 downwards.
GAGAGAAAATGGGAGAGGTTGAATGGGGTAAATTATCTCATTCATAGAGGCATTAAAAACTATTACAATGAAGGGAAGGACGAAGATGGTGATAGATGTAAGGGGTAAAAATGTAAGGGGTAAGTATAAAAGGTTGGACTGGATTTTTCAAGAGTAGGGTAACCAGGAATTTAATCAATTCCAAAATGATTTCTGTGTAACAATTTATTTTAAAAATATAGAAAGGGTGAAAATAAAAAAATCAGAGAGAGGATAGAGTATAAGATATCAACCTACACACTAAGTATTTTGCTCCGAACTCTGGCTCAACCCAGACAGGGCTAATTTGTCCTTAACTGGAGAGGCCTCAGCCTTGACCTGAGGATCTGGAGATACAGGAAGCCTTTCTCAAGAGGGTTGGCCTCTCCTGAGGCTAGTCCCTTTAGAAAATCCAGAGAAGGAGTCAGCCTTTTTTCACTCTCCCCATGTGGTATATCTAAAGATGATAAAAGGAGTCTAAGGTTCTCAGCCAGAGCTCCTCCAAGGTCAAGTTGAAGACAATAGAGCTAAAGATACTTCACAGGAAGTTTTTGGCATTTTTAAAAATCATTCCTTTTGATTACTTCCTGTGATTTTCTTCCATTTTACAGGTATCAATTACAGCTAAAGCTTTGCTTAGGACTGCCCGGGGGGGGGGCAGTTAGTTGATTATGATTCATCACCCACTATCACACATGTGAGTCACAGACCTCCCCCAATCAAGTGAAAGTGGAGCGTATATACTTTTGGTGATTAAATCTAAAAATGGGCAGTGGAGAGTTAATTTAATATTCACACGTGTAATAGTTGAACCTTACTCTCATTATAATTGGCTCAGAGAGGAATTAAAACAACAATACTCATTTGGGTAAAGAATATTATCTTATCCCATAGAGAAATGGGAAAATAAGATAAAAGGGGGAATAGAAGGGAAGTAAAAGTAAGTGGTGGTGATTAAAAACAAAACACTTGTTAAGAAGGATAGACTGAAAAAGGAAATTCAGGATAAAAAATGAGATGGAGATCAATAGACCATGAAGTAATATAAATCTTAAACATATATGCATCAAATGGTATAGACTCCAAATTTTTAAAGAAGAAAGTAAATGAGTTTAAGGAGGAAATAGACAATAAGACTATACTAACAGAGGATTTCAACTTTCCCCTTTCAGATCTATATAAATCAAACAAAAAAAAACAAGAAAAAAGGAAAAGTAGTGAATAAAATTTTAAGAAAATGGTAACTAATAGATCTCTGGAGAAAATTGAATTGGAATAAAAAGGTATATACCTTCTATTCGGTAGTACATGATTCACATAAATAGATATGTATTTGGACATAAAAATGTCACAAAGATGCAGAAAAGAAGAAATAAATGCACTCTTTTCAGATCAAAACAATAAAAATAATAATCAGGATATATGTAAAGATGAATAAAAATTCATTGGAAACTAAATAATCTAATATTTAAAAGGCTGTGTCAAAGAATAAATTATAAGAACAATCAATAATTTCATTAAGAGAATGACAAAAAGGAGATATATACACATTTATGAAGCAACCATTGCTCTTCTTAGGGGAAAATTTATATGTCTTAATGCTTGCATCAATAAAATAGAGAAAAAGCAGGTCAATGAATTGGGTATGCAGCTAAAAAAACTAGAAAAAGAAAAAAAATTAATATTCTCAATTAAGAATTATTGGAAAATCTAAAAATTAAAGGAGAAATTAGTAAAACTGAAAAATAACATTTAATTAATAAATTATATTAGATTTTGTTTGTGAAAAAAATAAAGTAGATGAAGCATTGGTTAATATGATTAAAAAGAAGAAAATCAAATAATCAACATCAGAAATTAAAAGTGTAAACACCACCAATGAAGAGGAAATTAAATCAATAATTGGGAGCCATTTTTTCCATTATATGCTGATACATATAACAATCTAACTCTACCAGCAATGAATTAATGCCCCAATATTGCCACATCCACTCCAGCATTCATTACTTTTCTTTGCTGTCATGTTAGCCAATCTGCTAGGTGTGAGATGATACCTCAGAATTGTTTTGATTTGCATTTCTCTGATAATAAGAGATTTAGAACACTTTTTCATGTGCTTATTAATAGTTTAGATTTTTTAACTGAAAGTTGCCTATTCATGTCCCTTGCCCATTTATGATTTGGAGAATGGCTTGATTTTTTTGTATAATTGGTTTAGTTCTTTGTTCTTTGTAAATTAGACCTTTGTCAGAGGTTTTTGTTATGAAGATTTTTTCCCAATTTGTTGCTTCCCTTCTAATTTTGGATGCATTAGTTTTGTTTGTACAAAATTTTTTAATTTGATGTAATCAAAATTATTGATTTTACATTTTGTGATTTCATTCTAGCTCTTGCTTGGTTTTAAAATCTTTCTTTTCCCAGAGATGTATTCTATTCTGTGTTCACCTAATTTGCTTATAGTTTCCTTTTTTATATTCAGATCATTCACCCATTCTGAGTTTATCTTGGTGTAGGGTGTGAGATGTTGATCCATATCTAATCTCTCCCATACTGTCTTCCAATTTTCCCAGCAGTTCTTTTTTTATCAAATAGTGGGTTTTGGTCCCAAAAGCTGGGATCTTTGGTGTTATCATAGACTGTCTTGCTGAGGTCATTTCCCCCAAGTCTATTCCACTATAGATCTTATAATTTTGAAAAGAGTTGTGTTGAATAGGCAGAGGGCAGATTGGTGGTTCATTAAATTGATAGCCAGGCCTAGAGATGGGAGGTCCTAGGTTGAAATCTCACCTCAGACACTTCCTAAGTATGTGATCCTGGGCTAGTCACTTAATCCCCATTGCCAAGCTCTTATTGCTCTTCTGCCTTAGAACCAAAATACTATAAATATAAAATAATATAACATAATATAACTTAATATAACAACTTAAAAATTAATATAATATGATATGATGTGATATTTATAGTATAATAATATGTCCAATGGGCAAATGGTGAAGCAGGACTAGAGCTTAAGGAATCCCTAGAATTGGAAAGAAGACACAGATCTTCCTGCATCTCCATAGAGATTGTTTGCCAGAATGATGGCTGTGGACACTGGGCTGGAAATATTGCTATTCCCAGAATCTTCAAATTTTGGATAATTTCTCCTTTATGCATTACAGTTCTATTCCTACCTGTCAGACAGTGTCTTCTTACCTTTCTTTTGTATATACCAGCCACTATTTGGGACTAATGTTTATGTATGGAATATACCAAAATCTTCTACTAGTGTCCTCTCAGTAATTTCATTAGCTTTCATGCATTCAGCCATCACCTGTATATGGATGTCTTCCATGTTAACATATCTACCCCTCATCTCTATTCATTTCTAGTCCTGATTACCCAGCTATCTACTAGACATCACCTGAGTGTTCCAAATCTCTCACTCAAGATATCTGAAACAGAACTCATTATTTTTACAAAATCAACCCTTCTTCCTAATACCTCAATATGTCACAAAAGCTTCAGTGTCCTTCTAGTTACCCAATGTGAAAATCTGAGTCATTCTTGATTATGCTATGTCCTTCAGCAACCCTTTTATCCCTTAGTCTCAATCATTTACCAGATCTTATCAATTCTATTTTTTAACATCTATTCAATTCCTCCCTTTTTACTCTTTAAACACCATAATAATTCTAATCCAGATCCTAAGTATGTCTTTCTGGACTATTCAAATAGTTTCTGAGTTGATCTCTTTGCATCCAGTGTTTCCTGTCTATAATAATCCTCTACAATGGTATCAAATTGAAATTACTGAAATATGCATAGAGGAAGCTAAGTGGTAGAGCAGATAGTGTGCTGAGCCTGGAGTCAGTAAGAACTGAGTTTGTATTTCATCTCAGAACCTTACTAGAAGTGCAAAGGTGGCCAAAATACTTAAACACTCTCTGCTGCAGTTTCCTCAGGTTTAAAATCACAAAAGCCTCTACCTCACACCTCTACCTCACATAAATGTGCTTAACATTGTGCCTGGCACAGAGTACACATTTAAAAAATATTGGTTCTATTCTCTTTCCTTCCCAGAAGTCTAACTGTCACTTCTCAAAAAGTTGTAGTAATTTCTCATTGGTTTATATTAAATTCAAGTTCCTTTAGCAAGGAATACATTACTAATTCCCCTTGATGTTTGAAGTCCTTCATGACCTTTCCAGACGGATTACACAGTATTTGTTCCCTATATATCATCCAAACCATACTTTCTTCTGTTTCCTGGACACAACATTCCTTCTTTGGCATCTGAGACTTTACACTGCCTGTTGATTCCCCTGCCTGTTCTCAGGATGGTCTAATTTCTCACCTATGCCTCTATGGAGTTCAAAATTCCTTACAAAACTTTGCTCAAATGCAGCCCTTTCAATGGATTTGCCTGATTCACTCAGTTCTTAGTTTCCTCCCAAATTTATTATGCATTTCTCTCGCATTTATTCTTCTGGGAACATGCTTCAGTTCCCACTACAATAAAGTCTGTGAGAGCCTAAAGACTGTTTCATTTCTCTATTTGTATTCAGAATAATAAAGTACTTTTAAATCCCTCCACTTGCCCCACTTTTATGCATTATCTGCTCCCTTCATTCTTCAGTATATAAATGGTCTATCTTTATGTTTGTATTTCTATCCCCAATTTTAAACTGGAAATAAGTATTTTAAAATACTTGTTGATTGACAATTACACAATATTACTAAATGTCAGAGGTTGAATTGGAAAGCAGATTTCTCTCTGCTTCCTGTAGAAAACAACAATCAATCCTACAGTTAGCCATCTCTTTGCCAAATCTCATAAATACAGTCTTCCCATCTTCTTACCCTTTCCCCATCCTCTTTCTAGAATCCATAAGTCTTGTCTTCATTCATTAGAATACAAGCATGTCAAAGGAAAGGAATGGCTTACTTGTTTTTATTTCTATCCATGCAGTTTACCACAGTGCTTGACATGTATGAAGTGCTTTATAAATATTCTAATGAGCTATATATTCATGTATCTCTATAAGAATTCATGTATCTATCTAGAAGAGCAAAATCATTAATCATATTAGATGATGGAGTAGCAAATAGCAATGTAATCAGAGTCAGAAAGACCTGCTTTCTAGAGCTTCTGTGTGATCCTAGCCAAATCTCTTAACCTTTCACTGATTCATCTACAATTTGAAATGCCACAAAACCAAAGTATCAGAGATCTACAGCTTAGGGGAAATCAGAGACTGTCTAGTCCAATAGCCATATATTACCAATGAACAAATAGAGATTAATGGAGGTTAAATGACTTGTCCAAGAGAATAGAGATGGTAAGAAGTGAAGTCAGGATTCTGATCTAGGTTTTTTGACCCCAGATTTTGTGCTATTTCTACTGAAGCACAATGCAGTCCTGGAGAGAGAGCACAAGATTTTTTGCAGGCTGAGAGCAGTCCCACATTCAGTATAACCAGATGTACACCAGTCATCAAGTATAATTATATTAGGGCTTTATTAATGAGGAACAGACTTACTGATGATGCTGGTCATCTCATTATCTTCCAGAATGCTTGGTTACTGAAAAATGTGAACTTTGTGTACATTTATAGAATGAAAATGCTTATAGGACATAGTAACATACAATATTTTCTACAATATATGAATTTTCTAACTTCAGTGTGTTCTGAATTCATGGGAGATGGTCCTATTTTGTGTTCACGGTAAAGCTAACACTCATATATTGGAAAATGAGTGTTACCTGTCTATCAGGTAACTAGATGATACAGTGGATAGAGTGCTGAGCCCAGAGCCAGGAAGACTTTTCTTCTGATACACTCATAGCTATATGACCCTGGGCAGGTCATTTAACCCTGTTTGTAACACTTTCCTCTTCTGTCAAATGTGCTGTAGACAGAAATGGAAAACTTTTTCTAGTACCTTTGCCAAGAATACTTCAAAGTGTGGAAAGGAAACAAGACTGACATTTTGTGGGGGAAGGGGCCAACTGGGAGTAGCAGTTGGGTCTTGTGACTAGCACTTCCTTCCTGCCGGGTGGGACTGGCGGCCTAGTGTTGGAGGAGAGAGGAGCTTGTTCAGCCTATCTGGAGTGGCATGCTCTTCTTGGTTCAGCCTGAAGATTCAGGCCCATTCATCTCTGAAGGTCAGACCTTGTTGCTTTCTGTATCCTGCTAAGATTCTGAATTAGAACAATGAGAGTAGATGGGAGTGGGGCAAACTCTCTGCCAGCCTCTGGGGCCTGGCCTCAGGTCTGAAGCTGAGAAAAAACTCCAATTTCAACTGCTTATTAAACTTGATATTATTTGAATTCGCAGTCAGATAAGAGGACTATCATTTCTGATCATAGAGGGAGCTGAACTTCAGTTCAGTCATCAAGGCAAAACAGACCTTATTGGACCCCTGCTGTTTCCTCTCAGCAGGGAGCATCTCCCTCCCTTGCCTCACCAAGCTATATACCCTCTCTCCCCTAATCTCCTCCATACAAACCTCCCATTTTCTCCCATTTTTCCAATCCTATTTACCTTCCCAATAAATATTACAAAAGGGGTCACAAAGAGTAGAATATGACTGAAAAATGACTCAACAATAAAACTATCAGGAACAGCATGATGCAGAAGAACAAATACTATGCAAAATTTGCATGTCTTAATCTGTCAATATAAGCTTCATCTAATTCAAGACAATTAAGAAAATGAATGCAATGTTAGGCTACATTAAGATAAAGGAATTATTCAGGACTATAGAACTGACACATCCACTGTACTCTTCCATGCTAAATTCAGGATGGTGATGATGATGATGATAATAATAATAACATTTATGTAGTACTTTAACATTTTGAAAATTCTTTGATATAATATTTCATCTTTACTACAATCATGCAAGACAGTGGCTGTTCTTCATTTGACAGATTATATAATTGAGGCTGAGAAAGGATAAGTGGTATCAAGAATCATGGCAACTTCTTTTCATACTGGTAAAAAATTGGAAAATGAGGGGATGCCCTTCAATTGGGGAATGGCTGAACAAGCTGTGCTATGTGATGATGATGGAATACTATTGTGCTATAAGGAATGATGAACTGCTTGATTTCTATAGGAACTGGAAAGACCTCCATGAACTGATTTGGAGTGAAATGAGCAGAACCTGGAGAACATTCTACACAGTAACTGAAACACTATGGGATGACTAAATGTAATAGACTCTGCTACTAATAACAATGTAATGATCAAGAACAATCCCATGGAACTTAAGAAAAAGAATGCCATCCACACCGAGAGAAAGATCTTTGGGAATAGAAATACAAAAGAAAACATGATTTACCACTTGATTATATAGGTATATAATTTGGGGTTGTGTTTTTAAAAGATTACTCTATTACAAATATGAATACTATGGAAATAGGTTTTGACTAATAAGACAAGTATAACCCAATGAAATTGCTTGTCAGCTTTGGGAGCTGGAATGGAAGAGAGGAGGAAGAGAAAATGAATCATGTAACTATGGAAAAATATCCTAAAAAAATAAATTAAATAATGTGAAAAAAAGAATCATGGTAGCTACTCTGAGGACAAATTAAAACTTAGACCTTCCTGATTACAAGGTCACCACTTTGTCTTAAGCCACCTTATTGTCTTGAAATATATTTATGCTCTATTCTGGGGTACCATTTTTAAAAAGGCTTTAACAAGAGGGAAGAGCTCATATAGTAATTCCATTAATGATATACAAGGATATATATATGTATATATACATGTATATTTACATTATATGTATGTCAGAAAAGAAAAGGCTTGGGATTGCATATATGTTGTTTTGAAATACAGGAATTTCTATCACATAGATAAGGGATTTGTTTTATTATACTTGGTATAAGAGGTTAGAAATATTAGTAATGAGGGGAGATTCTGGGTATAGGTTGAATTAGACATCTTCGGAGTTCTGTTTCAACATTAAAGCTCATAGTTAGGATTGATTTAAAGGAGAATTTCCAAACAGTCAATGCTATTCAAAAGTAAAATATGCTTCCATAATAGGCAGTATAATCCCCCTTGATGGAAATCATCAAACAAAAAGCCAATGGTCATTTATTGGATATATTATATAGAAGTTAATCTCCTTTAGTTACTAGATAGACTAGGTATATTCTGAGAAAAACATATCTAATCCACTGACTGAAAAACCCAAGCAGATTGAAAAAATCCTCAGTGTATCTGAACCAGATGAAAATGTAACTGCAAAACACTGAACAAAATAAATAAACATACAACATATATGTGTGTGTGTTTGTAAGCAGCCTGTGACAACTACAGAGGCATCTCACTACTCTCCACTGCTGGAACGATCCTCGCCCGTGTTATACTCAACAGACTCCTGTCATCTGTTTCAGAGCAGAACCTGCCTGAATCACAATGTGGCTTCCGACCAGATCGTAGCACCATCGACATGACATGGTCTTCACGGTGAGGCAAATGCGGGAAAAATGCCTTGAGCAGAACCTGAGTCTCTACATTGTCTTCATAGACCTGACAAAGGTGTTCGACACAGTGAACAGGGACGAATTGTGGGTGATCCTCAGCAAGCTCTGTTGCCCAACAAAAGTTGTCAAACTGATCCAGCTCTTCCTTGTCGACATGACCGGGGAAGTCCTATCTGGTGGAGAGACTTCCGATCGCTTCAACATCTCCAGTGGTGTGAAACAAGGCTGTGTCCTCGCTCCGGTACTATTCAACCTATACTTCACCCATGTATTAAGACATGCTATGATGGATCTAGACCTGGGCGTCTACATCAAATACTGACTGGATGGCTCACTATTCGACCTTTGCCACCTGATTGCAAAAACAAAGACAACAGAGAGACTCATCCTGGAAGCTCTCTTCGCAGATGACTGTGCTCTCATGGCCCACCAAGAAAATCATCTCCAAACCATTGTGGACAGGTTCTCCACCGCAACAAAACTGTTTGGCCTGACTATCAGCCTCAGCAAAACAGAGGTGCTGTTCCAACCCGCACCAGGGAGGCCAACTAACCAGCTGTGCATTACAATCGACGGCACGCAGCTTTCTAACGTCAACACTTTCAAGTACCTGGGCAGCACCATCGCCAACGACGGGTCCCTAGACCACGAGATTAATGCCAGGATCCAAAAGGCCAGCCAGGCACTCGGGTGGCTGCGCTCTAAAGTCCTCCAACACAGCGGTGTAAGCAATGTGATGAAGCTCAAAGTGTACAACGCAGTGGTCCTCAGCTCGCTCCTGTATGGTTGCGAGACATGGACACTGTACCGGAAGCACATGAAACAGCTGGAGCAATTCCACCAACGCTCTCTCCGGTCAATCATGAGGATCCGATGGCAGGACCAAATCACCAACCAGGAAGTCCTCGACAGAGCCAACTCCACCAGCATCGAAGTCCTGGTCCTCAAAACCCAGCTACAATGGTCTGGACACGTCATCCGCATGGACCCACAGCGAATACCAAGACACGTATTCTATGGTGAACTGTCAGCTGGACTCAGGAAACAAGGCCGACCAAAGAGAAGATTCAAGGATCAGCTAAAGTCAAACTTGAAGTGGGCTGGCATGACACCAAAGCAACTAGAACTCGCTGCCTCTAACAGAAGCAGCTGGCGAACCCACATTAACCATACCGCCACCACCTTTGAAGATGAGCGACGTCGACGACTTGCTGCTGCGCGTGAACGCCGACACCAGGCCACAACCGCACCTCCTGCAACAACTGGCGTCCCATGCCCCATGTGCCACACACTGTGCACCTCAGCCTTTGGACTCCAAAGCCACATGAGGGTACATCAATAGATGATAATGCACAAAGACAATAGTCATTCTCGATCACTGAGAGACTATCCCCAAGTCAATATATGACTAATAGGTTTCTATCTGAATATGACACCACTACTCCAATGGACCTTCTAACTCTTTGATTCTGTTCTTCCATTGAGCATCTTCCAAAGTGACTACTTTGAAGTTTGTTTTTTTTTAAGTATATAAATTATAGAAAATTTTGAGCAAAGGATTGATTTTGCTATTTGTAACAAAATCCATGGTACTTTTATTTATTGTTTATGGCAATATCCCCAAAGTTGCTTTGTTTTATAATTCTATGGGAATGGGGATATTCTGCAACTTAATAATACTACTAAAATGAAGTCCTTTATAGTGTCTTTATTATTGCTAATATAATTTATTAATTCTAATAGAAAATGCTAAAATCCCAGTTGGCACCTGGGAAAAAACAAAACAAAACAAAAACTAGAATGATTTTCTAAGTAAGCTACATATAAAAAGCTATGTTTATTGTTGTTGTTGATTCATCCGCCAGTAAAAACTTGATTATAATGTTATCATTCCCCTATCTTCCAATATAGACTCATCAATGTTTATAAGATTTTTCAGTCCAAATTATTCTCTTTGAAAGTGAAGTACAAATACTTGCTGACCTAACAATGGCCAAGTTAAAAAAATCTTAAAAATGCAAATTGCATGGTGCATGATGCCCCTCAATCACCTAAAGCAAGGTCACATCTACCTTCAATCCAGCAACCAAGTAAGCCTAGATTGATAGCATTTTTAGTGTCCATAATAGGTAGCAATATAATCTAGTGTTCTCCTCTACTTCATTGGTCAGTTACTTCAAAATAAAAGTGAGAAAAGCATTGTCAATATGGAAACTTAAATATATATATTTTAAATTAATGTAATATGTTTATATATTTAAATATTAATATATTAAATTTATTTAATAATAATATATTTAATTTAATATATTTATATATCTAATATGTGTGTCTATATATTATACATGTGTGTTTATGGATGTATATATATATAAGATATGAATATATAATGAATACCTGTATATATAACTAACTGGATCTATATCCACCTATCTATCTATCTATCTATCTATCTATCTATCTATCTATCTATCTATCTATCTATCTATTGATGATTTGAAATTCCTAATTCAAGGCCTTTTGATCCATCAATTTTACCAATTAGGCAATACTACTGTATGATATATCAGTACCCTTGAAAATTAAATTAAATTAATATAATGTATAAGAAGTACATTGTGACATAAAATGTTTTGGAAATTAAAAAGAACAAGTGTATATCCCTTTCTGTCTCTTTCTTTAGTCTGTTCTCTCTCTTTCACCTTTAGCAAAGCAATCTCAGGAAAACATTGTAAGTCGCTTTGTCTATCTTTTTGTCTTTTTATGTATCTTTATTTCATTCTCCTCTCTCTTACTAGTGTCATTTAATTTCTTTTATTCTTTCCATTATTATGTAGTTCTTTATCATTCTTAATTCATAAAGTTCTGAAACTGGGAATAGTTGAATAAATGTTTCTGATGCATTGCTAGTTCCACCCACTTTGTTCTTACAGTACCCCATGTTGAATTGTTTATGTCTGATACCAAGATCAGCTTTGCTATTTCAGAACACTCTCTGAGTTTAGTGAAGATCATTCTCTGATTGTGTATAGAATAGGGTAATATTTTTTTTCAATTAAAGCAAATCTCAAAAATTTCCACTAAGTCATGAAACATTAATAATAGCTAACTTTTCATAGTGCTTTTTGCACAAAAAAGTGTTTTACGTATATAATCTAATTTGAATGAGGAAAAGAATAAATAAGGAAATTCTTACAATTTATATCAATTTCTGCGCCATTGAAATCAAAGGTGTTTGGACTATTAAAATACATTTAGAATGACTGGAGAAATACTAATTTTGGACCAATATTTCTCACTATTCTTTATTATTTTCAACGTATATTAGTGCAGCTATATTACAGAACAAAAAGGTCTCTGTGGCCTGGGTTAGGCATTAAATTGCTATTTATAGTGTGGTTTCCATGATAAAAATACATTTTAATTTTTCAGGAACAAACTTATAAATAAATGTTTGAAACATAGTCTGCATTTAAATCAGGAATTTTGTGTATTGACCAAAAAATGCAGATTTATGATTCATAATGGCCCCCTGCCAAACAAAGATCAATTTCACACCCTCTTTAGCTGGAAAGTTCATCAAAAATACAACAAAGGCTTTAGACATTGATGACTGGTCATTCTTCTTTAGGACTGCCCTTTGACAGTCCAGTGTTTGGCTAATAGCAAGATCTGAGACCATTTGATCATATTTGACTGGAAAGAAAGACTTTGATTCTGGGCACACTGGAATAATTTGAAGAAGAGATGGTTCTGCTCTTGGTTTGTATGTTTTAGCTAAAAATGGTTTAACTTTCATATCTCAAATTAAATTATTCTAACCATATTGACCACCATTGAGTATTAAAATATAGAGGCTTTAGATTCAGAATAATTTGTAGATTAATATATGAAAATGAAGAGAGTAAACAGTATATTATATAAAAGGACAGTGACTAATACATCAGTCCATCAGTGGGCAGAGTTAGAAGTCATAGAGTTTCCAGGAACAAGATCTCAAAATCAAAATAGTAAGAAAGATGAACAGGATATATTTGGTCAGAATAACCCAAGTAACAACATTAGACTTCAAATCAAAGAATCTGGGCACAAATATTTCCCTCAATCAACTTTTGCATACATGACCCTCAAATACTATGACCCTCAGCTTCTGTAAAATTTGAGGGTTGGCATTTCCAACCCTCACATTTTGATTGTTATTCCATAATTTTTAGAGTAGAACATCAATGATTAGACCCTTAAGGAAAAGTCAATTTAAGAGACAGATAGCACCTGATAAAGGGCTTGTTCTTTCATTTGTATGACAAGAAACAAAATAGGGAATAAATATTAAATATTAATGCTGATTTCTTAGCTTTTGTGCTTTTTTACTCCATATCATTTCAGTTTTATCTATATTTTATTGATTCAAACAAAAATTATGATTATAAAAAACATAAGTAATATTTTCCTTACAATTAGAACTGTCCAAAAATGAAATGAGGATTTTATGAAAGTTCCTTCCATGTTTCCCAAGATAAAAGGTATTTAAGTGGAGAGTTAAGTTGAGAATCTTCTGGAGGAAATTGCTGCTTCCATTTGAGACAGAAAGACTAAAAATATTTTTGTCTTTTCCAAATATATTATTTTATGGTTTGAGCAGGGTCTATGGGCAGGTCTAGCAGGCTGATTTATTTTCTTCCTTTTGAATATCACCTCTTATTTATAATTGCCTTATCCCCTATTGAGTGTTATTCTCTCTACTGGTAAGAGAAGAAATAGAGGGTTGCCAGAAAGGCACAGTAGGAGAGTTTTATTCTAAGAACTATGAGAATAGTGCATGGTTATGCCTTTTATCAGAAATAATTCAAGTGGGTAAGTACCCCAATATTTCTGAAGTTTCTTCTGTAATGGGCACATTGAGATATATTGAGTGGTGATATAATTGGAAAATCAAGGGTGGTTTGCATTATTCATAAGTATTCTTTCTCATATTTGATCTCTACCAAATTTACATTGAGAAAACTAATCCAATATGGCAGATTGAGAAAAAAGAAAGAATAAAACTAATGCTTCTCACATACCCAACTGTAAGAAAAATATGCAAACATTAGAGAAAAGGGGAAAACAGGATGCCAACACTAATGGAATCAGTGAAAAGAATGAGAAGAAAGTTGACAAAATAATGTAAGATAAGTTAAAGTGATATACATTAATTATACAAAATAAAATATAGTGAATAAAGTTGAATAATTAGGGGAGTAAGCAAAATGATAGAACAGGAAGTGGAACAAATTGACTATATAGACAGGAGATTCATACAAGGGAAATTGGGGATGTGAATGTGGCCATAAAATTAGTGTTGAAATAAAGGAAACAAATTTGAGTGTACTTGTCTGTTAAAAAAATGTTTTAACCAAGTGCTTAGAGTAATGAATAAATACCCTCTTTGTAGAAAAGATTTGAATACCTCTTCACATTCCATGTTTTTATGGAAAATTAAGACTTTTTTCCCACCTTTTTTATTTAGAATATTTTTCCAAGGTTACATGATTCATGATTCTCTCATCAATCCCCTCAACTTCATTCCCCCCCTCCTGGAGCTGACAAGAAGTTATACCAGGTTATATGTGTATCATTGTTTGAAACCTATTTCCATGTTATTAATATTTTCAAGAAAGTGATCTTTTAACATGAAAATCCTAATCATATCCATACCGAACTATGTGATCGATCACATGTTTTTCTTCTGAATTTCCATTCCAACAGTTATTTCACTGGATGTTGATTTTCTGTAGATTTGACTTAGTTCATTATATATTTGGGAAATTAAACCTTTGTCAGAGAGTTTTGTTATACAAATGTTCTCTGAGTTTATTGCTTTCCTTCTAATTTTGGTTGTACTAGTTTTGTTTTTATAAAACCTTTAATTGATATACTCAGAGTCATTCATTTTACATTTTGCAATGTTCTCTATCTCTTGTTTGGTCTTAAAATTCCTTCCCTTCCCACAGATCTGACAGGTATACTATTCTATAGTAATCTAATTTATTTATTATTTCACTCTTTATATTGAAGTCATTTACCCATTTTGAATGTATCTTGGTATATGGTGTAAGATGTTGATCTAAACCTTATTTTTCCCATTCTGTTTTCCAATTTTCCCAGCAGTTTTTGTCAAATATTGAGTTCTTGTCCCAAAAGACAGGGACTTTGGGTTTATCAAACACTAGCTTGCTGAGGTCAATCATCTCTAGTTTATTCCATTAATCCATCCTTTTGTCTCTTAGCCAGTACCATATTGTTTTGATGATCACTGTTTTATAGTACTCTTTAAAATCTGGCACTGCTACGCCCCCATCCTTCACATTTTTTTTCATTATTTCCATTGATCTTTTGTTCTTCCAGATGAACTTTGTTATCTTTTTTTCCTAACTATATAAAAAAAGTTCTCTGGTAGTTTGATAGACATGCATGGCACTGAATAAGTAGATTAATTTGAGTAGGATTGTCATTTTTATTATTTCAACTTGTCCTACCCAGGAGTAATTAATGTTTTTTCCAATTGTTTAGACCTAGTTTTAATTATGTGAAAAGTATTTTGTAGTTGTGTTCATATTAATTCCTGTGTTTGTCTTGGCAGATAGATTTCTAAATATTTTATGTTATCTAGAATGATTTTAAATGGAGTTTCTCTTTCTAACTCCTGCTGTTGAACTTTGTTGGAAAAAATATATATAAATGCTTATGATTTATGTCATTTATTGCTAAAGTTGTTAATTATTTCCACTAGCCTTTTAATAAATTTTCTGGGATTCTTAAGTATACCATCATATCATCTGCAAAAAGTGATAGTTTAGTTTCCTCTTTGTCTACTTAATCCTTTCAATAACTTTTTCTTCTCTAATTCCTATCACTAGAATTTCTAGAATAATGTTAAATAATAAAGGTGATAATGGACATCCTTGCTTCACTCCTGATCTTATTGGGAAGGCTTCTAACTAGTCCCCATTGCAGATGATACTTTATGATTGTTTTAAATATATACTTTTTATTATTTTGAGAAATGACCCTTCTATTCCTGTAATTTCTAGTGTTTTCAATAGGAATTTGGTTTGTATTTTGTCAAAGGCTTTTTCTCATCTATTGAGATAATCATGTGATTTCTGTTGGTTCGATTATTGATATGGTCAATTATGTGGATGGTTTTCCTAATATTACAACATCCTTGCATTCCTGGTATAAATATCAACTGATCATAGTGAATAATCCTCATGAAAACTTGCTGTCTTTTTGCTAATATTCTATTTAAGATTGTCTTCATCTACATTCATTAAGGAGATTGGTCTGTAGTTTTCTTTCTCTGTTTTTGGTCTGTCTGGCTTTGGAATCAGTACCAGATTTGTATTATTAAAGAAATTTGCCAAAATTCATTCTTTGCTTATTTTGTCAAATAATCTGTATAGTATTGGGATTGGTTGTTGTATAAATGTTTGATGGAATTCACTTGTAAATCCATTTGGCACTGGGGATTTTTTCTTAAGAAATTTCTTGATAACTTGCTTGATTTCTTTTATTGATATGGGATTATTTAAGAATTTGATTTCCTCTTTTGTTAAACTAGGCAATTTACATATATATATATTTAAAATATTCACCCATTTCACCTAGATTGTCATATTTATTGCTATATAATTGAGCAAAATAGATCTTAATAATTACTTTAATTTCCTCTTCATTAAAGGTGAGATCCCCTTTTCATCTTTGATACTATTAATTTGGTTCTCTTCTTTTGTCATTAGATTAACCAGTATTTTATCTATTTTATTTGATTTTTCAAAGTAATAGTTTCTAGCCTTATTTATTAGTTCAATAAGTTTTTTTAGTTTCAATTTTATTTTCTCTAATTTTTTTAGGATTTCCAATTTAATTTTATCTGAGGATGGGTTTTTAATTTGTTCTTTTTCAAATTTTTAAGTTGTTAACCCAATTCATTGATCTCCTCTCTCTCTATTTTGCTGGTATGGGTACTCACCAATATAAATTTTCCTGATACTGCTTTGGCTGTATCCCATATGTTTTGATATGATTTCTCCTCATTGTCATTCTTTTTTATGAAGTCAGTAATTGTTTTTATTATTTTTTCTTTGACCCACCAGGTTTGAGAAATTAGATTATTTAGTTTCTAATTAATTTTAAATTTTCCTTTCCATGGATGCTTGCTTATTAAGTATAATTTTTATTGCATTATGATCTGAAAAAGTTGTATTTGTTATTTCTACTTTTCTGCATTTGCTTGCAGTGTTTCTATGCCCTACTACATGGTCAATCTTTGTATATGTACCATGTGCTACTGGGAAGAAGGTATATTCCTTTTTATTTCCATTCAGTTTTCTCAAGATATTTATTAACCAATTTTTCTAGCATTTAATTTAGTTTCCTTCTTTCTTAATTATTTTTTTGGTTTGATTTATCTATTTCTGAAAGGGGAAGGTTGAGAACCCCCACTAGTAAGGTATTGCTATTTATTTCCACTTTGAGCTCCTTTAATTTTTCCTTTAGAAATCTAGATGCTATACCATATGGTTCATAAATGTTTAGTAACAATGTTACTTCATTTCATATAGTACCTTTTAGCAAAATGTAATTTCCTTCATTATCTCTTTTAATCAGACTGATTTCTACTTTGGCTTTGGTATCTACTTTGGTATCTACTTTGCCTGGTATCATGATTGTTACTCTTGCTTTTCTTTACTTTAGATGATACATAATAAATTCAGCTCCTGCCTTTTACCTGAACCTGTGTGTGTCACCCTGCATCACAGGTGTTTCTTGTAAACAACATATAGTAGGATTCTGGTTTTTAATCCACTCTGCTGTCTACTTCCATTTAATGGATGAGTTTATTCCATTCATATTCTGTGTTATGATCACTGTGTATTATATAGTGTAATATAATTGTATAGTATCCCCTTTAGATCCTGCTCTATTCTTTTTCACTCTGTTTCTGCTCACCAATATTTTCTTTTTATCACCTCCTCCCCCCCAGGTCCCCTCCCTTCAATTACTACTCCCTTCCCTTGTCTTGTTCCCCTTCTGTGCCTCTGTAGGGTGATAGAATTCTATATACCACTGAGTATATTCATTTTCTCCTCTCTGAACCAGTTGATACGAGAGTAAAGTTTAAACATTGCCTGTCATCACCCTAATACTCCCCTCTCTGTATTGACTTTTCATGCCTTTTTATGTTATGTAATTTACCCCATTTTATATCTCCCTTCCCTTTTCTCTCAGTACAAACTTCTCTTTCAGCCCTTGATTGATTTTACATGTCATTCATATGCATACATATCATATCATACATACATATTGTTCCATATAATCATATATATATATATCATTTCAATCATAATCAGTTCTCCACCCTCTTTCTTTCTGAGTAATTCTTTTTATCTTCTTTAATACTAAGAATAATTTTGAGAATTTCAGAAATCCTCTTTTCATGTAGATATAAACATTTTAACCTTAATGAGTCCCTTAAGTTTTCTCTTTTTTATTTACCTTTTTGGATTTCTCTTGTATCTCATGTTTGGACTTCAGATTTTTTCTTTAGGTCTGGCTTATATTCCTCCAGAATGCTTGGAAATCTTCTATCTTATGGAATAACTACTTTTTCCTCTGAAAGAATATACTTAGTTTCCCTGAATAGGTTACTCTGGGCTGTAAACCCAAATCTTTTGCCTTCCTGGATATCATATTCTATGCCTTTTGATCCTTTAATGTAGAAGCTGCTAGGTCCTGTGTGATCCTGATTGTAGCTCCATGGTATTTGAATCGTTTATTTCTTACTGTTTGAAGTATTTTTTTTTTCCTTGGACTGGTGGCTTTTGAATTTAGCTATTACATTCATGGAAGTTGTCAAGTGAGGATTTCTTTCTAGAGGTGATCTGTGAATTCTTTCAACTTCAATTTTATTTTCTTGTTCCAGGATTTCTGGACTGTTATTTTTGATCATTTCTTGTAATATGATGACCAAAGTTTTTTTCTTCCTCACAGCTTTGAGGTAGTCCAACAGCTTTCAAATTGTCTCCCCTAGATCTATTTTCTATGTGAGTTGTTTTTTCATTAAGATATTTCATTTTACTCTGTTTTTTTTATTCCTTTGATTCTGTTTTATTGTTTTTTTTAAATTTCTTATGAAATTATTAGTTTTAGATGATCAATTCTAATTTTTAAGCCCTGGTTTTCCTCTGCCAGTTTTTGGTTCTTCTTTTTAAATTGACCCATTTCTTCTTGCATCACTTTAATTTCTTTTTACATCTCTTTAATGTCTCTTCCCCACTTTGCTTCTCTTAAATGGTTTTTGAAATATTTTTTGAGTTCTTCCTCAGACTTTGTGTCCAATCCATATTTTTCTTTTGGACTTTGTATGTGTTTCCTTTGCTTTCACTTTCCTCTTCTGTGTCTGTAGTTTGCTCTCTGTCTCCATAAAAATACTTTAGTTAGTTTTTTGTGGTTTGCTCATTTTTCCTATCTAATTATAGGTAGGCTCTGTTTTTTGGGAAGTTGAGTTACCCTCTTAAACTCCTGTACTTAATGCTATTTTTAGCTTATTTTCTGGATTGTTAACAATTTACCAGATGGTCTGAGGCCTGAGAGGTCTCAGAGCCCCCTCCCTCTGCTGATTTAATTGACCCTTGAGATGCTGATAGCTTTAAGACTTTCCTCAGGTTTGGGTGTAAGCTTTTGATCTCACTCTGAACTTGATCAGGTCAGGGGCTGATCAAATTCTAGACCCAGGCTTAGGCTTAAGCTTTTGATCTCAAGGTGTTCTTAATTAAATCAGGCACACCTTAATTGGCCTGTCCTGGAGCTCAACTCTTAGTTTTGGTCAAAAAGATCCAAGGGGTCTCCCCTTGAGAAGTGTGTCCTCACACCAAACCATGGATTATGTACTTATCCCAAGCCCAGATGGGATTCCTGGCTTCACTTTGGGCCCACACAGTTCAGATCACTTCAGCACAGATTGTCCTAGACATGGACTCTGAACTTCTCCACACGTTTGAAATTTCAAGGAGAGTGAGGTGGCTTGGACCACTATTTGCCCAGCAAGATCTAAGGTCTGAATGTGACTTAGGGCTTAAGTTCAGGAACCTGTGACAGCAGATGTGGGAGGTGGGGAGGTTGCTCTTGGCTTGCTCTTAATTCCCTGCTATAGCCTCCTGCTAGCTCTACTCCCTTCTCACCTTAGTTTCCCAGATAGTCTTTTGCATACCTTTTGAGTTTTTCTTTTCTTGAAGGTTGTTTTACTCTTTTTGTTGGTTCTTTCACTACTGTATTTGTTTTATGGTGATATTTTAATCCTGGTCAGAGAGGATTCTCATGGTGAAATGACACTGCTATTCTAGTTACTCCTCCATCTTGGCCCTACCCCCAGGAAGTCTGAAAATTAAGGCTTCTTAAAGGGAAAAGTCTTCCATTTTTTTCCTAGGCAAAGTAATCAGATTAATAGTGTTTAGAATTAAATCATCATTTCTATGAATCCCTACTACAAAACTTCCATGATCATCAGTGTTCCTTGAAGTAAGGTACTGTCTTACTTTTTGTAGTTTTTTCTTATCATAGTGTCCCATACATTATAAATTCTTAATAAATGTTGTATTTATCCATTCTTTGTCAAAAGGCAGAAAGGGACATCTTGAGCACATGGGGATTGGATGAATTCTCTACTAAGAGTATTTGGAAGGATGTTGATTAGAATCCCACAGGATTAAAAAAAAATTACTAGATGTGATCTTCCCTTTTACAGGATTTTTAGTATTGATGAGAACAAATACACAGAGATGTCAATATGACATTAAGAAATGTTACATAAAATAGTTATGTTAGAAAAATGAAAACTATAAAGAATATAAGATAGCATGCATACAAACTGGTCACAACTATGTGAAGAGAGGAAAAAATGGAATAAAGAGAGGAAGGAAGGGAAGAAGAAAATAAGTAAGGAAGAGAATGAGGGAGGAAGGAAGGAAGAAAGACACTTGGAAAATATATAGACCAAAACAATTTGCTCTTTTAAAATGTGTTTCTACTTTTTGTAAAAAAATGAAGAATTTGTATAGTGTTTTGCTCTTTATTATATATGTTCATTAATTTTTTTATGGTCAACAAGTTCATAGTTGCATAGAATTAAAAAAAAAGAATTTGGAAAATGTTTTAGGAAAACAACAAATTTTTACCTACCTTTACCAAGAATCTTTCTTCATGATTTATCTTATTCTCTTCCAAGTAGAGAAAACTATACTCAGTTTTAATTTTACTTTATTTTTTAGGTATGATGTATATTGTCTTTTGTTATATAATATTGCCCCAGTGAATGATAAGTAGAATTTGATTTTATACAGCAAAATGTCACCTCTGGTAAATCCTTTCATTTTTCACTTTTCAATTCCTTCACCTTCTAAATGAGGAGATTGGACTACAGACCTCCTAAAGGCCCCTTCATGTTCTCTAGTTCTGTGTTTGTGTCTACCTGTTTCTGAGTAGATGATTTTCTAATTATAAAATTTCATAGTTCTATATCTTGTCTTTCCATAGAACCAAAGGGAAAAGTGATGTGACTTGCCAATTCAGATGTCACTTTTTATCTCCCATTAGGTTTTCCTTTTATATGTAAGAGATACTTTTGTTGAAGCCTCAGAAAAGACTGATTAGCTTAAGACAGAAATAGCTTATCTGGGCTTTTCAAGAAAGGAGGGACCTAATTAAGTCATAAAACGTAGTGATAGTAAGCATTAGGTTTTCCAGAAGCTAGTATGGAGCCTGCATGCTGAGCAATATCTTGATGTGACTAAAAAAATAAAAGCAAAAGAAATCACTACATTTGATGCTTCATTTGTAGACCTTCAATTAACTTTAGAACATATTTTGGGGATAGTAGGGTTAATAGGAAGTGGGAGAAATGTGCATATTGTATTTATTAAATGTAAAAGCTTTTCATGTAATTATCAACATTGCATTGATTAATGTAATCCACGGATTGATGGGAAATGAAGCATTCTTGAACAGAATCTTCAACTATTCAAATATTTCAAGATAACAACTGGAATTTCTAATGACTTCAATAATTTTGTGACAAAAAATGTTTCTTTTTCCTATTGTGTTGATGTCCCTTATGTCCTGAATATTAATATCTTCATAAGAATCACTCTGCCTTTTGACATTTATCACTTTATGGGAATAATAAATATTCTCCTCTGGGGAAGGCCCAAGAATTCAAGATTATCTGTTATGAAACCTGTTTTGAAAAGAACTCTAAACTCTCACAAAGACCCAGATTTATATGGAGGGGATTCTTAATAACAAACTATCTTCATGGCTCACTTGCACCCACACCAGACAAACATGAGAAAATTCTAATGTTATCTTAGGTAACCTGGCTAATCAGTGAGTCACCATACTAGAAGCCTGAGGCCAGGAAGAGCAATGAAACAATGAGACATTTTTTCAGGATAGAAATGAATGGAGCCATGACTGGCATTTTTTGTGCCTTGGGGCAAACTTTACAAAATGCCATCATGGCAAGGAGCCTGAAAAGCACCCTCAAGTCATTTAAAAAATTATTTGCAATAGAAAGGAGGCAGTTACTTGGGGCTTCAACCCCTTGGAGCAGAAACTCTGGTTTATAATGGGATCTGTCTTGCCATGGGGAAGAAGAAAAGTATGCTTGTGGTATTGCAGGCAGGAGAGGAAACTTCCTATTTTGGCTAAATTTCCTCATTAGCCAGGCGCATACTCTTTCAAGAATTAGCTCCTTTTCTGACTTTCAAGGCTTCTAATACCTTTACTCATTTCCAGGAATTCTGTGATTCATTTTGGTCATCTTGCTATTTCTAAGAGAACATACTTCATTTCCTAACTGCATTTTTACTGGCTGTCTCCTCTTATTTTAAATGTTTTCCTTCCTCTCATCTACTTGCTCTTGTTCAGACTTCCCTTATATCTCAGCTAAAATCTCATTTTCTGCAAGAAGCCTATCAAGACATTCCTTAACATTCATGATTTCCTTTTGATATTATCTCTGACTTATCCTGGATATATCTTCATTTGTACACAATTGTATTTATATTTTCTCCCTCATTAGAATGAGAGCTCCTTGAACTTAAGGACTGTTTCCCTTTGTTTCTACCCCAAATGCTCAGCAATTCAATGCCTAGTACAGAGGAGGCAATTAAATTCCTTTTGATTTGACTTGATTTTTTTGCCATATTAGTGGAATATTTGTTAAAATCTTCTAAATTTCAACAAAGTGCAAGTATTCTTATTACCCTTGCTATCTTAGAGCTCTGGGAAAGAATAAAGGAACAGAAATCAATTATAGTCCATGCTCTGACTGGTTGTGGTATCATCCCTTTTCTCCCCAAAGCAGTTTGGGTTTTGAAGGTCTCCAGTGAAGTCTTCAGCAAACTATGTTTACAGTTGAAGATAGGGTTAGAAATGTCAATGCCCAAATCTCCCAAATTTTTTACTAAGTTTCCATAGTCTTACTATAGTCCAGTTGCCTCTTCTCTCTGTTCTTTGCATTTCAGTGGCTTTAGAAAATTAGTAAGTCAATAAACACTTATGAAGCACTTACTGTAGATCAGATGCTGTACTAAGAGCCAAGAAAAGAAATATTAAAAAAAAATCCAGTTCCTGTCCTCGAGGAGCTTATAATCTAGTTGATGGGGAGGAGCAGGCGAAATTCACAAAAGAAGCTGCAAATAGGAGGGAATTGGATATTGAATACCAAACATTGGGGAAATGGACAAGTTAGTTAGAGAAGTACCAAAATAGTAGATAGTGGTGAGAAATGAATAAAAGTATGAGTTGAATTTTGTCTTCAAATGAAAGCTTGTAGTTCATGACTCTAATCTCTAATCAGAAAGGCACAGGGTAATGATGAGGTGGAATATCAAAGTTAATGAGATCTTGCATGATGGTAAGGCAATCCTAATAATAAGCTTCCTGAGACATAATGTAGTAGCTACTCAGAGAAATCCCCCCAAAATGCAGACAGGTGAGAAATGAGCTGTGATCACTTCATTCTCCTGGAATCCATCATACCTTTAGTGGTAGTCTCTCGGTGATCGAGTATGACTATATCATACCTTTACTATGTTTCCTACATTGCTATTTTCAGAAATTTCTGCCTCTAGGCCCTGGATTCAAATTTGGTCTTAGATACTTCCTAGCTGTGTGACCCTGGGAAAGTCACTTAGTGCCAGTTGCCTAGCCCTTACTTCTCTTCTGCCTTAGAACTAATGTCTAATATCAGTTCTAAGACAGAAGATAAGTGTTTTGTTTTTGTTTTATTTTTTAAAGAAATCCTCATCTTTTTTGACAAGTGATCCTAGTTTTATTAATTTTTTGTTGTGTCCCACTGAATGGTCTTAAAAATAAAAATGTCTTATAGAGTCAGAGTGATAGAACCAAAAAGGACTTTATATAACTTTCAGTTCAATAATTTCACTTTAAGGATTTGAGTACTAAGAACCAGTGAGTTGAAGTCACTTAACACATTGCCAGTTGGAAGTTGCAGTTCAAGAAAAAGGTTGCTTCCAATATACCAAATTTAAACAATTTCAGAAGTATATATGGACCTTTAGTAGTGTAGATAGGAACAAAAGTGACAACATACAAAAAGATCTCTATGGGTTCTACAGTATTTGATCCGAGCAGCTAGATGGATGTATATAATTTGTACATGTCTTCTATGTAGTCATATTCATGTTTCTTCCCACTCTAAACTCAGCTGTCAAGATAATTTTTAATGTGGATTTGATTATTTCATCCCCTAACCAATGAGTTACAATTCCTCCCTATTTGCTTCTTAATAAAAAAAAAAATCTGCGTGACATTTAATGCTCTTCACCCTCTGGTCCCTTTCTACATTTCCATGTATCTTATAATCCAGGAAAATTGGCCTGCTTTTGGTTTCTTAAACCAACCCTCCATGTTCTCTCACAATCCTTTGCATTTGTTTTTGCTCAGTCATGGAAGTCTCTGCCTCTTCTCCTTTACTTCTCACTTTCCCCAGATTTCATCAAAGCTATACTCAACATCTACTCCCTGTACCAGTCTCTGAGCTGTTGATATCTTCTCTTTTCCAATTACTTTCATGTATTTGTATATGTAATATTGCATATATACAAAAAAGAAATTTTTGTTATCTTTCCCAATATAATAATATGTGAAGTCTGAGATTTTTTTCTTTTTGCTTCTTACTAATTTTTATTAGTTTGACTTACAGTAAATGCTTAAAAACTGCTGATGATTCACTGATAAGATGGTAGAAAAAGGTAGAGCATAAAGAAGCTTGATTAATGGAGGTAGTCGTGAAAAGGAGGATACATATAATAGAACCAGGTAGTTAAATGGCACAGTAAATAGAATGCTGAAACTGGAATCAGAAAATTATCTTTTTGCAAGTCCAAATCTGGCCTCAGACACTTACTAGCTATATGACTCTAGTCAAGTCACATAACCATGTTTACCTTGTTTCATCATCTGTAATATGAGTTGGAGAAGTAAATATTAAACCACTCCAGTATCTGTTAAGAATATGTCAAGTGGGATATAAATAGTTGAACACTATAAAAACATCTGAAGACCAAGTATAGCAGAAATTCACAGAGTGCATTGAAAGACTTTAAAACTCCCAGACCTTTCCTAAAACAATAATCGCATAAGGAAGAGAAATAGGTGCTATTACCATTCCCAATTTTGATTAGAAGAAATTATGAGTGAAAAAAGTTCAGTGAGGTTTAGTTGTAAAGGATAAAATAACAACTGACTATCTGAAGCTAGATATGAACTCAGGTCTTCCTGACATCAGGTCCAGAACTCTAGATAATTTAGTGATATTATACTAAAAAGTAATGAGATTGCATAAGAAGATATTTTAGATTTTTTTTGGGGGGGAATAAAACCAAGATGATGGTTTTGTAACAGTGAAAGCTGAAACTGTTCCAATAATCCTCTCAAACACACCTTAAAATATATTCTCAAAATGACTGGAGTCACCAAATTAATAAGAGGACAAAGAGAGGTGGCTATGATTTGGAAAACAATTCACAAGGTAGGTAGAGAGTTTCAATTTTTCCAGGATATGGAGGAACCAGGAATAAAACTTTGCACAGAGAAGTGGAGTATACCCACCCACTCAACTACAAACTAGGTTCTGAGACTGGGAATAAGACAACTTTGAAATCTCAGGACTAAGCCAAGAGCAGAACACCCCTTGAAGTCTGAAACTCTGGTAGTAGCCAACAGTGAGGTCTCAACATTGGTAGAGCTTGGCCCTTTCAAGCCTTCAGTGAAGGCCCTAGCCCCATGGCAAAATAGTTCATAGTGCTGAATCATGCAAGCCATCAGAAAAGAATACAGAATAGGCAGTTTTCAGAATTTCCAGTCCACAGGTAAAAAAAAAGCCTGGGGAAATGAGCAAACAGCAAAAGAAACACATAATCATAGAAAACTTAAATGGAAACAAAGAAGAGCAAGGCATCGATTCACTAGGGGATAGTGAGTTCAAAGCAACCACATGCAGAACTTCAAAGAAAAACAGGAATTGGTCTCAAGTGCTGGAAGAACTCAAAAAAGAAATTAAAAAACACTAAATAAGAGAGGTAGAAGAAAAGTGAGAATAAGAAATTAAACTAATGACAAAAACAAATAACAGCTTAAAAAGCAAAATTGGTCAAGTGGGAAAAGAGGCACAAAAATTCAATGAAGAAAAGAGTTCTATGAAAAATACAATTGACCTAATGAAAAAAGAGTATCAAAAGGTCATTGAAGTAAATAATTATTTAAAGATTAGAATTGGGCAAATAGGAGCTACTGATTTCATGAGACACCAAGAAAAAATGAAACACAATGAAAAGAATGAAAAAAATAGAATAAAATGTGAACTATCTCAATGAATAACAACAACAACAACTAACCTTGAAAACAGATCCAGAAGAGACAATGTAAGAATTAATGAACTATCTGAAAGTCCTGATAACAACAACGACAACAACAAAATAAAAACAAAACAAACAAAAAAACTAGACACTTTATTACCAGAAATTATCAAAGAAAACTACCTTGATATTCTAGAATAAGAAGATAAAATAGGAATTGAAAGAATCCATAGATCACTTGCTGAAATCAATCCCAAAATAATTAGAAGATATTTGATTATATACTGGAGTCATTTACATGGATATGGTAGAGGAGTTTTGTGTTTGACTATACACTGAATTACACAACATCAAAATCTTTTCAAATCTCAGATTCTGATTCTGTTTATGAATTTAAGCTATGTTGCCAAGAATGAGATCACTTTTAATGGGTAAGGTGATCTTTGAACTGGGTTAGGCAGAAGGGAATGTATATAAGCTCATGTTAAAATCTGCCTAGAAAGCAACAGGGTTATTGGTGACCATGGGACTGATTATTTCCACTGCATGAACCATTAGGCATTTTGATTCATCTTCAAACCACTTAATAAAGTGATATAATGACCAGGGCTATACTAAATACTGTGATATTTGGGGACATGTCCCCATTCGAGGGTATCTAGATATATGAAGAAAGTCTGATAGGGTTTCCTGAATTCCTTTTGTCTAGTTACTTTAAAATCAATGGACAAGACCTAAAACATCAATAGGATGACTCCATATTCTCTGACTTGTCCAGAGAAGCATCATGTACTATTAACCTTTAGACCTATCAGTCAATCAACAAACACCCCATGGCATATCACATTTGTTAATTCCCTAGTTGACTGTAAAATGTGTTGAATTTGAAATCAGAATATAAGGTCTTGAATTTCTCTTGTGATGTCAATTAGCTATAACCACTTGACACAATGTATATATAAAATGCTACATCTGTAGGCAGGAAGATGAGAGTTCAAATTCTTTGTTATACATTTACTAGCTATAGGGTCCTGGGAACATCATTTCAACTTGTCTACTTCATATTCTGTAAAATGAGGATACTAAAAGCACCAGTCTCCCAGGGTTTATTGTGGGGACCAAATAAGACAAGACTTTTAAAGCTGCTTTTCTAACTTTAATGCACTGCATAAATATCATCATCATCATCATCATCATCATTTTTATTTTTATTTTTGATAGTCTTTCTTAGTCTCAGTTTCCTCTTTTATGAACTAAGGAGTTTGACTAGATGAATATTTATGTCAATTCTAGTTCTAAAATATTCTCACATGTCAAACTAAGAGTTATTTTAATCTAGGGCTCTAAATAGGAGAAGATCTCATTAAACTTAACCCAACCCTTCAGAATTAAAGCCAGGGTAATAATGAAAGAAAATGAAATGTAATGCCATTTAATATCAGAAACATTGAACACCAAAAGTAGAAGGGCCTAATTTCATCATTCTGTCATTTTAAAAGTTTGGAAACTGAATCCCAGAGAGAAGTGACCTTTACCCACCAAGTAATTTAGTGACAGAACTCAACTCCTAATTCTCAGGCCAGAATACAATTCCTTTCAGTAGAACATCTCTTCTTTTCATCATCATCATCATCATCATCATAATCATCATCATCATCATTATCATCTTCTTCTTCTTCTCCTTCTTTTTCTTCTTTATTTTAGTTATCAACTGATAATGTACTACATATAATAATGTACCTGGTTATTATCTTTATTATATTTAATCATTCCACTGAAATAGTTACTATTTATTCTTATTAAGGTTTGCAAAGTACTTTACAAATGACAACCCCAGGAAGTAGGTACTATTATCATACCCATCTCACATTTGAGGAAATTATGGAAGATGGAGAATAAGTGACTTGCCCAAAAGTTGGATTTTATACTCAGGTCTTCCTTGGTTCCAGGTTCAACACTCTCTTAACCTATCTGCCACTGGAAACATAGTATGTCAGCTAACTCCAGCATCAGACCCAATATTATAGGGAACTAAGGGAAAGCTTCCCTAGGAAGTACATGGTCACCCTTTTCAAATACTTTGCTCATATATTTATTTATTTATCTCTGAATATGTTGTATTTCTCCCAGCAAAACATGAGTTCCATGAAGGTAAGGACTTAGAATTTTGACTTTGTGTCCCTATTTCCAATCTTAGGAATCTTCCAAGTAATAGGTACTTAGTAAATGTTTATTTAATTGAATTAAAATGTAAAATATAGAGCTCACTGAGGGAAATTATCTATCTCAGTATGCAGTTGCAAAGACCCTCTTCCTAAAATGTAACCTGTGCTCTTTCCCTTCTGTCCTGGTTTCCATTAGTAACACCCAAGGGATTGGATCTGAGCCTGTTGCCTTGGCAACTGCCTGGGAGCCCAGCCATATCCCTGATGTTTCAGAGCACAACTAGCAGAGCTGTTTGACAAATTCCCCTATTCCACCGTCGCAGTGAGAAACAGCAGTTTTCCATCCTATTGATAATAATCACAATAGCTCATCCTTCTTGGGCTTTTAGCTTTACAAAGCACTTTCCTTACAACAACCCTGGGAGGCAGGCAATAAAAGCATTAGTTTCCTTATTTTACAAGTGAGGAAACTGAGGCTTAAGGAGGCAGAGTCACTTACCAAGGATTACACTGTTAGCTTGTGACAGAGCCAGGATCAAATTCTTTAGGCTCCAAATCCATTGCTCTGTCTACTAAACAATGATGATCCATTTCAGAAACTGGGATCAGAGATATTTACAATATTATGCCTGGGAATACCCTTTGATCATAAACTAAAAGTACTAGCAGAAAATTTTAGCCATGAAATAGAAGGAATCTTTAATATTTCCTAAGCCAACTATTTTTATAGATTAGGAAACAGAATCCCCCCTCCCACTAAACTGTTGTGAATTGCTGAAAGTCACAGAGAAAATCTATAGCAGAGTAAGGACTAGAACCCAAATCTTCTTATTCCTAGGAAAATCTTCTTTCCACTAGAGCAACTCTCTGTAGTCTATTGTCATTCGTTTTGTATTCTCAGTTCCATAGGTCAAGGTTGATCTTGTACAATGAAACTATTTCCCCCATTTCAAAATGTTGGCAGAGAAACAAAATCAGATATACCTAACAGCTGCATCTTCTAATATGTGTCTTTCACAATATGAATGAGGTCAAGATTGTAGAGGCCATTCTAAACTAACTCCAAGGTTATCCATTTTCCCACACCTATTAGGTTTCCAGGAATTATTTTCTGTTAAAATAAATACCCACTAGATAATTGCCTTTTCTGTTAGGTGAGCATCTCACTCACCTAACAATGAAGAAACAGCCTATGTAGAAAACTTTCATGTCTGAAGTCAATTTAATTGGGGAAAAACTGGGTGGTATACTTGGTGGATTCTTGTTCTCAAATTATTAGGAAGATATCAACTAAAGAACCCTAGAATATTTATAGGTCATGGGACATTATTCTAAGCCTAAGAGGTGTCTGTCTTTGGGTCAGCTACTGGTATAAATGCTAAGAGATGGGACACAGTCCAATGAAGTTAACAGCAGCTGTTGGTAGAACTTTTTTTTCCTTACACATAGCAAAACATTCCATTTGTCCATGATGATAATTGTAGCTGGTTTCCCTCTTCCAAGAGCTTAATCATATGGGATCCAAAGGATCAGAACCCCTTAGATTTTTTAAAAGATGTTTTTTTCTGCCCATATTAAGGGTAGGGGATATAGGATCTTCCTATCACCTGTGAAGATTAAATTTAACTCTCCCATGATTATAACAACGAAAACACTTAACTCTCCCCTGATTGCAAAGATAAAATTGTAAGATCTTCCTATTTTTAGATTTAATCCCCATAAGTGTAAACACCCTACTTAAAGTTGAATGTGTAGATCTGCCCATTTTAGATCTAATCACCAAAGATGTAAATACCCCATTTCACACATTAAGTGGGAGGTCTGTGACCCATGTGTGAAATAGTTGGTGACGAATCAGAATCGACTGACTGTCCAGGAAGGCAGTTCTAACACAAAGCGTCAACTGTGATTAGTAGATATAAAATTAGGGGAAGACACAGGAAGTGATGCAAAGGAAGCCTCTTTAAAAGGAGCTGAAACTTCCCATGAGACACAATTCTTCATTTTTTGATCTGCTGTCTGGACCTGGGACCCTGTTCCTGACTGGACTGACACATGGTAAGTAATAAGCTGACTCTTAACTGCTGGTTTTTCTCTGAAGAGACCAGCTTCAGGAAAGACATATCCTCTTGAAAGAGGTTCCCTGTATCCCCAGGGCCTCATCTACCAAGCCTGAGACCCCTCTAGCTAAGAACTAACTCTCCCTGCCCAGGCTGAGAGAAGGGTCAGAAGTAAGTTCAGTAGTGCTTAAGCTACCTTATCCTCTCTCTGATTTCTTATCCTTTACCTTATCCTCTCTCTGATTTCTTGCTTCACTCTTTCTACATTTGTAAATAAATTACAAATAAAATCTCTTTGGAATTAATTAAATACCTGGCCACCACAATAACAAACTATAAAGTCCAACCCTTTAAAAGTAACCCTTTTTTACCCTTTGTAAAGGGGTCTCCAGTTCTAGAAGGAAATGAGAGCTTCCTATTCACCAGATACAGGATGGAGAAGTTTTGTGTTAAATAATTATTTACCACTAAAATGTATAAATACTGTATATTTTCATATTTATAAAATACTTTAGATAGATGAATGGAGAATACATATATCAAGATTTTATGTATAACATACATGTATATTATGCCTACACATTAGAAGTATATGTTAGATTGCATAATATATATATATGCATAAAATACACATAAAATCTAATTTTATCTTTAAAATAACCATTTGTTTATGGATAATATTATCATACCTATTTGACAAGGAAGAAATGAAGCCACGAAAGGTTAGTTTGATCAGGGTCACACAGGTTTTAATGTGTCAGGAAAGATTCAAATTCAGGTCTAATGGGGCAGCTAGGGTAATATGTATGGGGCCTACAAGCAAGAAAACCTGAATTCAAATTCAGCCTTAGGTGCTTACTAGCTGTGTGACCCAGGGTCAGTGACTTAACTACTGTTAGCCTTGGTTTCCTAAACTGTAAAATGGGGATAATCATGGCAACTACTTTTCAGAATTGTTGTAAGGACAAAAATAATTCATATTTGTTCACCGGTTAACACAGTGTTTGGCAGATAGTAAAGGCTTAATTAATGTTGTTTCTTTCCTTTCTTCCTTTCTCTAAGTCTGGCACTAGCTTCAGTCCACCAGAACACAGAGAATGGATGAAGCTCAGAAACTCAAGGTCGATGGTGAACAAGAAGCCAATGGAGCATTTTTATACGAAGAAATCTTACTATATTATAAGAAAAAATATATACATGCATTTATGCATACATACCTAAATATGCATCCATATGCAAATATATATTAATAATATTACAATACATTTCACTTGGGTTTGTGCTCAAAGAATTTTATATTTTCTGGTGAGGCAAATATTTATTGAATATTTTCTATCATCAAAATATTTATTCATTAAAAATTAAGAAACTAAAACAACTCTAATTATTTTAGTCACTGTAAAATGGGAAGCTTTTGAAAACTTTAAGAACTCTAACCAACAGAGGACAAATGCTGAGACTTGTTTCCCACCACCTAACACACATATGATGGACTCAGGGTACAAATAAAGCTACAGTGAATACTTTTTGGACATGGCTATTGTTGGACTTTGTTTTGCTTGACTCTACACATATGACAGTGCTGAATGTGTAGTCAAGAATGCCAGAGTGTGGTACTGGCCAAGTCTTTTAACCTCTCTGGGCCTAAATTCCTGTATCTTTAAAATAGGAACAGTAATAGCATCTACTTCATAGGATTATTGTCAGGATAAACTGAGCTAACAAACAGTTTGTAAATCTTTATTGTGCCACTAGGCACAAACAGATATTATTACTGTTGTCATTATTATGATTTCCTAATCATATACTCTAAACTATAAACTCTCCTCCAGATTTATTCTGAGAATGATTGAATCATTATTCCCATTGCTTCTAGAAGGGTATGTTGATTTCTTTATAGATCAACATAAAATTATTTTCATTCAAACTAGGCTTTCCATGGCCACCATGACCTCTATGAGCCCTACCTCTCATCTTCATACTTCGTAATTTTAGATTCTTGAGCAAAGGAATTATTTTACTTTTGCATTTATATTCCCAGAATTTAGCACAGGGCCTGACACATAATAAGTGTTTAATGAGTGCATTTTCATGCATTTATTCATCATTCATTCATATTAAGCAAGAAAAGGCATCAATTTTCCCCATACTTTGGATTTAGACAGAAAAGACTCTTTAACAAGTTATGTCAGAAGAACACAGGGTCTTTTATGGCTTTGTTGTTTTCTCTTCCTGTAGTTAACAAAAAGGAAGAGAACAACTTGCTCTTGTATTGCTCAGAAGAAGAAAAAAAACGAAATGAAAATTATACTTGCCACAAATTCAGGGAGCACTCCTATTGAATTATAAAAGTTAAGACAATGCAAGTAAATTTAAGCAGTATATTTCTGCATTTTTACTAATGAGAGTGATCTTGTTAAATAATCCTTGGTGCTTAGAATTAGGAGGAGGCAAATAGGTATCACCTTAGTTTATTCTCTTAGAGCTCAGGAATTACTCTCAACTATTCTTTCAAATGATTATCTTATGGAATAGTACACTTAATTTTAGTGGAAAGGAAAGGACAATAGAGCACTACTACTATTTTTTTATGAAGATAAGGTGACAATAGATCTCTACTACCATTTTTTCTGAAGATAAGGTGACAATCAGCTAATTGGTAATTATTTATTAATCACCTACTATATGATGACATGCCAGGTACTAAGTGATACGAGATATTGGGAATCAAGAGAAGAGAGCAAAACATTTCTTCTCCTGAGGAGCTTAAAGTGTGATGCAAAGAAAAATATACAATTAAATAGATATATACAAAAGATATACAAAATTGGTAACAGATAATCCTCTTGCTCCTTATCTTTGCCTCTTGGTTTCTCTGGTTTCCTTCAAGTCTCAACTGAAAATTTACCTTCTGGAAGAAATTTTTCCCAGGCCTCCTTAATGATGCTGCTTTCCATCACAGATGATGTCCAATTTATACATATGTTTCTTGTTTACATATCTTTATTCACATGTTATCTCTGACATTAGGCTGTGAACTTCTTAAGGGCAGGCTACCTCTTGCCTTTCCTTATATTCCCAACATTCAGCACAAAACCTGACACATAATTGGTACTTAATAACTGCTTATTGACTTCACCTATTAACATGTAAGAGATGCCATGAGCTAAGTATTGAGGGGATTCAAGAATTCTTTTGTAGAAGTCTCCAAATCTTGGAAAAGTCACAACTTGTTTCTTCCTATCTTTGCCCATAAGCAAAATGGTAGCAACCAAAGTATAAAAACAGTCTAATGAAAAATGCAACAAGCAAACAAGTATATAAAAAGTGGTTATATATGATGTCCCTGATATCTTAATGCAGATAGCTTTAAACAGTAGTAAGATATCAGGGGACACTCTATATAAAATATGTTAGGGATAGTCTCAGAGAAAACAGTAAGAATAATGCAAATTGTTAAAGGCTTCCTGCAGAAGTTGAGACTTTATTAAGGAAGTCAGAAAAGATAGGAAGTGAAGATAACAAAGAATTTCAATCTTGGGAGACAACCAGTGAAAATACTCAGATATGAGAAATGGAGAGATATGTGTGAGAAACAGCTAAGAGACCAGTGAGACTGGACCACAGAGTAAATAAGCTTGAATATTATATTAAGGATACTGGAAGATTAGGAAGGGACAAAGTCATTAATAGCTTTTTATATTTATATTTTATATTTAATCAAAGAGATGAAAGGGAGGCAATGAAGATGTGGTCAGATCTAGAACTAGATTAATATGTTTAATAAAACCCACAACTATTGAATATAAGCCTTAATGTATATCTTTAGAATTACAGAATGAATCAGAAAATTTGCACCCTAATGGAAACACATGCAATATTAAGCAATTATAGGGCTCATCTGCCTAAAGAATTTAAATACAGATAAACACTTCTATATTGGAAATGAGGAGAATGATTGCTGATGTTCATAGAATATAAGATGAAAAACTTACAGGAATACTTTTGGAATAGGAATAGGTAGGCACCATTTAGCCAAGGAAGAGTAAAGAAAGATAAGAAATATATGCCATGTGTTTTGTTAAATATATCCAAAACAAATGTACTGTCATATGAAGCCTATGAAGCAATGGAGATCCAATACCAGAATCAAATGCCCCTTAATGAATGACTTCCATGTATACACAACAATATGCCAACAAACAAGCATCAGACAAAATAATGACATGGGTTTATTTGTGGAAATAGAGGCCCTTGTATTGTCAATTCAGGTTTAAGTCAAGGCTACTAGAAACTAAAGAAGGGCTATCTGTAGTGATCTTGCACTTAGGGATCAATTAAGTTTATTCAAAGAAAATATATAGACAAAACTGCAGGCTATAAAAATTAGAAGCTTCCATATGATATGGGCGGTAGCTAGAGGATCCACCATTTATCATGGACTGACATAACATATCAATATACTATAGATACAGACCTAAAAATATTCCTAAATAACTCGGCCAAATGGACATTAATTAGGCATAATTCAATGAACTAGAACATTAACATAGACTATTTTTTGTTCATAATTATCTGGAGATAATTTTGGTTCATAATTAAATGATGACAATAATAATATTTAATAGAGGTTAACTTAGGCACTTAAAAGCTACAATAAACAAAAAAGTTTTCAAAAGAAGAGACTTGATGGAGAGGATCAAAATAAGATCAGGTTCATACTATCCCCATTGCCTATGAGCAACAGGAATTGTAATGGGGATGGTTTCTGTTTAATTTTAGAGAATAAACTGACCCCTATAATTTTCATTCAACTAAACAAAGTAGTAATTTTATCTGCCTATATACAATAATCCTTAGAATTTTGGCTATTTGGAAAAACCAAAGTATAGTGAAATGAAATTCAATAGTCATGACGATAATAATAACATTTCATAGTATTTATTTAATACTTTAGGGTTTAATATGTATTTTCAAATATTATATATTTTTACTTTCACAACAATCCTGGGAGGTTGCCGGTATTATTATCCTCATTTGTACAGATGAGGAAACTAAGGCAGAAAGAGGTTAAATGATGACCAGAATCACAAAGCTAGTAAGAGTCTGAGGCTAAGTTTGAATTTGTATTTCTGACTCTAAGTCCAATACTCTATACATTGAAATATCTAGCTGTAAATACAAGTACATTCAAGATTAATAAGCATGTTACCCAAAGTTAACTATAGCAAAAATAATCAAAAAATGAGAAATAGTATTCATGCACATTCTTAGGTAACATGATCAGCTTATAAAAATATTTATGGAATTATAAAAGTTAAAGAAAAATCTGACACTAAGTACACATGTTTGGTAACTGAATAAAATGAATTTTTGTTTACTTCTGTTAGATTTAAAATAGTTTTGAGTGTTAAATAGTTGTAGACAAGAGAGTGGGAGCCATAAACTGTGATAATTAAAATGTTTGGGACCAAAGGAATATATATATATCAATTATGACCGCTGAAATATGTTTTCTACTGAGTCTAGGTTTTATATAAATATAAGATGGTCGCCAGGGAATATATTCCCAATTTATGAATATGCCCAAGCCAACTGGGTTTTATAGAGAAATTTAATTTATAATACACTGATTAATCAATAGAAAAAGAGAGAAAGTAAGAAAAGAATAAGAATGAATAAATCAGTCAGTTGGTTTTATCACTCACCCAAGATCTCTCTAGGTAAGGCTTCTCATTCCAACCTCAGGCTCCACCTTCAAGAGAGCCTCCTTTCAAGAAATGTTTCCAGAGAATTCTCCTCCTTCACAGCCAACCTTCTCTCCTGGTCCTCCAACAGAGCAACCTCCTCAGTCCTCTTTCAGAGCCACCTCGCTCAGAGCAAAACCTCCTCTCAGAGCCAAAAAATTCCCCCTCCTCTGTCCTCAGACCCCGCTATCTTTAAGGAAACCATCTAAGTTCCCTCCCCTCAGTTCTCACATCTACCAATCACTGTCGATGTCTCCCCTGTGCCAATGGTGGCTCTAGTTTAACCCAGGACCGCCCAGAGGTCTGTGGCTTTGCACATGTCTGTTGAAGGTCATATTCTCAAATAATTAAATCTTGATCTTTGCTGCAGCCCTTCCTAAATCTTGTTATTCTATGTAGGGTGGAGATTGTATTTTCCAAGACCTGGTTCTGTCATTCCAAGTATCTCTATTGTATCAATTCTAAAATCAATCATGACTCAAAGAACTTCCTGTTCTATGCTTAAGCATAGGTCAAATCCCTTTCCATTGTTTAGCAAAAGGTTTCTGTCCTAAAGTAGTCTTAAGTAGGGAGGAAAAGGATCCTCCCATGCCAAGGGGTTTCACATTCCAATAGAGTTCTTACTATCAGTAGGAAATTTTTTCCAAGTATGAAATTTTCCAATGGTGAAATTTCCAACATTCATAAGTCTAAGAAATTTTAAGGTTTACACTTCTGGATGGATCCCAAGGAGCAACTAAGATCCAAGAGTTAAGCAACAGATGAATAACTACATGAGCTAACCTGCAATAGGTCAACAAAGAACTGGCAAGTAAATGATTAATTCAGATATTTTACTTTCTTTTTTTTAAACTTTTTTTATTTGGTAAATTTCAAACATTATACCTTTGTTACAAAAATCACTTTCTATTCCTCCCACCTCTCCCTTTACCCCTCCCATAGACGACTCGCAATACCACTGGGTATTAATTGTGTCCTTGATCAGAACCCATTTCTACGTTGTTGGTGTTTGCATTAGGATGTTCATTTAGAGTCTGCATCCCCAACCACATCCCCCTCAACCCATGTAGTCAAGCAGTTGTTTTTCTTAGATGTTTCTACTCCTCGAATTTTCCCTCTGGATGTGGATAGTGTTCTTTCTCGTAGATCCCTTCCAGTTGTTCAGGAACACTGCATTGCCACTAATGGAGAAGTCCATTACATTCCATTGTACCATAGTGTATCAGTCTTTGTGTACAATGTGTAAAATGTACTCCTGGTTCTTCTCCTTTAGTTCTGCATCACTTTCAGGAGGTTATTCCAGTTCCCATGGAACTCCTCCAGTTTATTATTCCTTTGAGCACAATAGTTTTCCATCACCAACATATACCACAATTTGTTCATACATTCCCCAATTGAAGGTCATACCCTCATTTTCCAATGTTTTTTGCCACCACAAAGAGTGCAACTATGAATACTCTTGTACAAGTCTTTTTCCTTATTATCTCTTTAGGGGTAAAAACCCAGCTGTGCTATGGCTGGGTCAAAGGGCAGACAGTCTTTTAGCACCCTTTGGGCACAATTCCAAATTGTCCTCCAGAATGGTTGGATCAATTCACAACTCCACCTGCAATGCATTAATGTCCTTATTTTGCCACATTCCCTCCAGAATTCATTACTTTCCATTGCTGTCTAGCCAGACAATCTGCTGGGTGTGAGGTGGTACCTCAAAGCTTTGCATCTCTGATAAGTGATTTAGAACACTTTTCATGTGCTTATTAGTTGTTTTGATTTCTTTAACTGAAAATTGCCTTTTCATATCCCTTGCCCATTTATCAATTGGAGAATGGCTTGATTTTTTTTACAATTGATTTAGCTCTTTATAAATTTGAGTAATTAGAGATTTGTTGGAGGTTTTTGTTATGAAGATTGTTTCCCAGTTTATTTCCCTTCTAATTTTGGTTACATTGGTTTTGTTTGTATATAAAAAAAAACTTTTAAATTTGATGTAGTCCAAATTATTTATTTTGCATTTTGTGACTCTTTCTAAGTCTTACTTGGTTTTAAAATCTTTCCCTTCTCAAAAGTCTGACATGTATACTATTCTGTGTTCATATAATTTATTTGTAGTTTCCTTCTTTATGTTCAGGTCATTCACCCATTCTGAGTTTATCTTGGTGTAGGGTGTGAGATCTTGATCCCAACCTAATCTCTCCCATACTGTCTTCCAATTTTCCCAGCAGTTTTTAACAAATAGTGGATTTTTGTCCCCAAAGCTGAGATCTTTGGGCTTGTCATAGACTGTCTTGCTAAGGTCACTTCCCCTTAGTCTATTCCATTGATCCTCTTTTCTATCTTTCTGTCTCTTAGCTAGTATCAAATTGTTTTGATGACTACTGCTTTAGAGTATAGTTTGAGATGTGGGACTGCAAGTCCTCTTTCCTTTGCATTATTTTTTCATGATCTCCCTGGATATCCTTGATCATTTGTTCTTCCAAATGAACTTTGTTATGTTTTTTTTCTAACTCAGTAAAAAAAGTTTTTTGGAAATTCGATGGGTATAGCATTAAAAAAATAGATAAGTTTGGGTAGGATGGTCATTTTTATTATGTTAGCTCATCCTACCCATGAGCAGTTATTGTTTTTATGATTGCTCAGATATAGTTTTAGTTTTGTGGAAAGTGTTTAGTAGTTGTGTTCATATAGTTCCTGTGTTTGTCTCGGCAGATAGTTTGCTAAGTACTTTATATTTCCCAGGGTGATTTTGAATGGAATTTCTCTTTCTAATTCCTGCTGCTGAGATGTGTTGGAGATATATAGAAATGTTGATGATTTATGTGGGTTTATTTTGTATCCTGCAATTCTGCTAAAGTTATTGATTATTTTGACTAGCTTTTTAGTTGATTCTCTAGGATTCTTTAAGTAGACCATCATATTATCCACAAAGAGTGATAGCTTGGTCTCTTCATTGCCAATTTTAATACCTTCAATTTCTTTTTCTTCTCTAATTGCTACTGCTAGTGTTTCTAGTATGATGTTAAATAATAAAAGTGATAATGGGCATCCTTGTTTCACTCCTGATCTTAATGGGAATGCATCTAGTTTATGCCCATTACAGATGATGGTTGATGGTTTTAGATAGATACTGTTTATTTTTTTTAGGAAAGATAATTCTATTCTTATACTTTTAAGTATTTTAAATAGGAATGAGTGTTGTATTTTGTCAAAGGCTTTTTCTGCGTCAATTGAGATAATCATGTGATTTTTGTTGGCTTGCTTGTTGATATGGTCAACTATGTGGGTTTTCCTGATATTGAACAATTCTTGCATTCCTGGTATGAATCCTACCTGATTATAGTGAATAACCCTCGTGATTACTTTCTGGAGGCTTTTTGCTAGTATCCTTTTTAAGATTTTTGCATCTCTGTTCATTGAGGAGATTGGTCTATAGTTTTCTTTCTCTGTTTTTGACCTGCCTAGCTTTGTAATCAGTACCATATTTGTGTCATAAAAGGAATTTGGTACAACTCCCTCTTTGCTTATTATGTCAAATAGTTTGTATAATATTGGGATTAGCTGTTTGTTTGATGTTTGATAGAATTCACTTGTGAATCCATCAGGGCCTGGGGTTTTTTTCTTAGGGAGTTCTTTGATGGACTGTTCAATTTCTTTTTCTGATATGGGATTATTTAAGAATTCTATTTTTTCTTCTGTTAATCTAGGCAATTTATGCTTTTGTAAATATTCATCCATATCACCTAGATTGGCATATTTGTTGCCACATAATTGAGCAAAAACGTTTTTAATGATTGCCTTAATTTCCTCTTCATTGGACGTGAGCACTCCCTTTTCATCTATGGTAATATTAATTTGTTTTTCTTCTTTCCTTTTTATATTAGATTGACTAATACTTTGTCTATTTTATTTGTTTTCTTTTCAAAGTACCAGCTTCTAGTCTTATCTATTAATTCAATACTTCTATCAATTTCAATTTTATTAATTTTTCTCTCCATTTTTAGGATCTATAATTTAGTTTTCTTCTGGGAGTTTTTAATTTTTTTGCTTTCAAGTTTTTTTTTTATTTGCATGTTCAATTAATTGACCTCTACTCTCCCTAATTTGTTAATATATGAACTCAAAGATATAAATTTTCCCCTGAGTATTGCTTTGGCTGCATCCCATAGAGTCTGCAAGGATATCTCAATATTGTCATTTTCTTCAATGAAATTATTAATTGTTTCTATGATTTGTTCTCTAACCAATTTTGGAGAATCATATTATTTAATTCCCAATTAATTTTTGATTTGGCTATCCATGTACCCTTACTGATCATTATTTTTATTCCTTTATGATCTGAAAAGGTTGCATTTATTATTTCTTCTTTTCTGCATTTGTTTGCCATATTTTTATGACCTAGTATGTTGTCAATTTTCTGAATGTACCATGTGCTGCTGAAAAGAAGGTGTATTCCTTTTTGTCCCTATTTATTTTTCTTCATATATCTATTAACTCTAATTTTTCTAAGATTTCATTCACATCTTTTACCTCTGCTTATTTATTTTTTGATTTTTTCTTCAAGTTCAAGATTATTTCTTCAAGTATCTCTTGGTATCATCTTTGATCCCCCCAATCCTTTTTCTTTTGCATAACATCTTTTAGCCCTTAATGCCCCAATCTTTTACTATGCCTGATTCTTCTAATTATTATAGTAATAAATACAATCTTTGAGAGTCACAAATAACATTTTCCCATATAGTAATATAAATAATTTTATCTTATTGTAGCCCTTAAAGAAGAGATTTGAATTAAAAAAAAAACATTTTCCCCTCTTCCTTCTCTTTCTTATTTACCTTTTCATGTTTCTCTTGATCTTTGTGTTTGGATATCAAACTTTCCACTGAGTTCTGGTCTTTTCTTTACAAATACTTGGAAATCTTCTATTTTGTTGAATGACCATACTTTCCCCTGGAAGTATATAGTTAGTTTTGATGGATAGGTGATTCTTGGTTGGAGACCCAGTTCCCCTGCCTTTCTGAAAATCATGTTCCAGGCATTGCTGTCCTTTAGTGTGGAACTTGCCAGGTCTTGTGTGATCCTGATTGATGTTCCTTGGTATCTGAATTGTCTCTTTTTGGCTTCTTGTAGAATTTTCTCCTTAGCTTGAAAGCTCTGGAATTTGGCAATTACATTCCTGGGAGTTGTCTTTTGGGGATTTAGTGTAGAGGGTGTTCTATGTACTCTTTCAATGTCTATTTTGCCCACTTGTTCAAGATCATCAGGGCAGTTTTCTTGAATGATTTCTTGTATTATGATGTCAATATTTCTGTATATTTCTGGCTTTTCAGGTAGATGAATGATTCTCAAATTGTCTCTCCTTCCTGTTTTCTTGATCTGTCACCTTGTCAGTGAGACATTTTATGTTTTCTTCTATTTTGTCAGTCTTTTGACTTTGCTTTATTAATTCTTGCTGTTTTACAAGATCATTGGTTTCCAGTTTCCCAATTCTGGTCCTTAAGACCTGGTTTTTCTGCTTTAATTTTTTTTTTATTTTCTTCCATAATTTTTTTTAATTTTCTTTTTGAACAACAATTTTCCACTTTTCTTGCCAGAAGGCTTCCATCTTTTGGATAAACTCCAATTTAAATTCTTCCAGAGCTTGTAGACAATTTCCATTTTTTAGAAGGTTTTGTCTTTGTTTGAATTTCCTCCTGTATTTCCTCTGGAGCCTAGGTTTTTACTCCATAAAAATTCCGAGGGTCACTGCCTTTTTTTTCCTGGAGGGTGTTTGTTGGTCCTGTGAGCAATTTGCCATCACTGTGGAGGTTTTGCCTTCCCTTTTTAGTCAGAAATCTGAGTGATATAGGGAGGTTCTCTGTGTATGGAGTTAAGGAGCAAGGATTTTGCCTGAGGCAAACTCTCAAATCTCTGCCAGGGCTCTTCTCTGATACCTTCCTGGGAGCACCCATGGTCTGTGCTTCCCTGCCAGCTGGGTTTTCCAGTGTAGCTGCTCTCAGGGGTAAGTATTTGGGGGTCTTAGTCAGCTCCCAATGACCTAGAGGTGCCCCTTGCTCACCCTAGAGGTGCCCCTCACTCACTCACTGATTCTGGCACCTGCTGACTCTGACTCTGGCTCTGTAGATGGGGTAGGTGAGGGTAGATTTGCTCATGTTTGGGTGGGAACTTTTTCACTCCCTTATAGTGTGGAAATTCCCAAATCTCACTTACCTTCAATGCTGCACCCTACTGTAGAGTCCCTTCATTCTAATGAAAAAAAATTTGGGGTATTTTGAGGTAGTTTATATTGGTGGGTGTTGGGGAGAGGAAGCACCCCATGTCTAGACTACAGCCATGCTTACCTGGAAGTAGATATTTTACTTTCAAAAACAAAATTATTTTTGAGAGTCATATATGAATACATCACTATTATCAGAAATTATAGGAAAATCATTCTCAAGGAAGATGGATTTATTGATGAATGAAGGAAGAATATCACTATGAACTGGCAATATTTATTAACTTTACCAAGAGTTAATTATCCTTCATTAACAATAATAAACACTCATATAAAACAAAACAGAAATGCCTCCTAGAATTCAATGAATAATATTCATTGGAATCTGAGTATCATCACAGACAAAACTATAACCTAGACTAGTTTGGACATAATCCCCAAATTTGAAAACCTTTTAATATAAGTTGCTACACCAAATATATATAACCACAAATATATGTGGAATTAAAAACTTTTGAAATATAGAGACATGGTGGAGGAATCCAATCAGCTACCAAATATTTATTTAACTTCATCTCCATGCCAGGTACTGTTCTGGGGATACATACAAAAGCAAAACAGTCTTTGTTCTCAAAAACCTTATATTCCATTTGGGGATACATGTACATAAATAAGTGGAAGTTTGCTTAGAAAATAAAGTCACATGAAAACAAGATGAAATGCCTACTATTCCCATTTTTCTATCTCTTACTGGTACAAATACTGTATGTGAGGTGAACTTCAAGGCAAGATTTTTATTCAAATAGAATAACAGTCATTTTACCTAACTAAATTAAAGGTAACCAAGAATTAAATAATAAAAAATAAAATAGTAAACATGTCAAACTGCCCCAGGACCATTTCTATTTGATTTAAATATAAAGTATTATGATGGTGACAATAATAATTATTATTTATTTATATAGTATGTATTTTCAAAGCACTATGGCTTCCAATGATCTACTGAGGCAATTAACTCTAGGATAAATATAACTCAGTTTTCAGATGATGAAAGCTCAGATTTCAAGTGATTTATCTATGATAATCCCAAAGATTCAAACTTTTAGTAATTAGCTATTTTTACAAGAACTGGTGATAAAACTGGAAAATAGTATGGCAGAAACTTGGTAATAGAATGACATCTACCAAGATAAGGTCAAAATGGACTCATGATTTTGACAAAAAGGGTGCTACCATAAGCATATCAAGGGAGC
Source organism: Monodelphis domestica (assembly GCF_027887165.1). NCBI lineage: Eukaryota > Metazoa > Chordata > Mammalia > Didelphimorphia > Didelphidae > Monodelphis > Monodelphis domestica. Next base: position 130,169,559 of record NC_077229.1, on the reverse strand, counting down.
ATGGAATAGTTTACCTATCATATCTATGGATAAGTGAAGTATTTATGACCAAACAAGAGATAGGGAGCATTATGAGATATCAAATGGATAATTTGAGTACATTCATTTGAACAGGCTTTGCCCCCCCAAAATAAAATTATGCAAAATCTAAATAAATCCCAGAAACCTGGAGGGGAGGGGGAAATTTCAATCAAATTTCTTATGATGAAGGATTCATTTCTCTAATATATAGGGAACTGAATCAAATTAATAAGTATTTGTCATTCTACTGTTGCTAAATTATTAAAGAAAATGAACAAGTAGTTTTCAGATGAACAAAGCAAAACTATATTCATATAAAATGCTATAAATCACTATTCATGATGGAAATGTAAATTAAAGCAGCTGAGAGGTACCACTTTACACCTATCCAGTTGAGTAATATGAGAAAAAAAGACAATGCTAAATGTTGGAGAAGATGTTGGAAATTTGGGTCACTAACACAATGTTGGTAGAGTTGTGAACTGATCCAAATATTGTGGGGAACAATTTGGAACTATGCCCAAAATACTGTAAAATTGTACCCACTCTTTGATCCAGCAATACCACTACTCTATATAGATCCCAAAGAAATTTAAAAAGGTAAAAGGACACATTTGTACAAAAATCTTTATAGCAACTCTTTTTGTGGTAGCAAAGATTTATAAATTTAGTGAATGCCCATCAATTACTGAATGGTAGAATATGATTGTAATGGCATAGTATTTAACTGTAAGAAATAATATGCAGAAAGATTTAAAAAAAGCTGGAAAGACTTACATGAATGTATCAGAGTGAAAGAGTAAAGTGAGTAGAACCAGAGGAATACCATATACAGTAACAGCAATACTGTTCAATTAACAACTGTGAATGACTTAGTTCTTCTCATCAATATAATGATTCAAGAAAATCTCAAAGGATTTCTTGTTAAGATCTCTCTTGAGAAGGAAAATTGATGAAGTCTGGATGCAGATTGAAGCATTTCACTTTTCTTATCTTTAATTTTATATGCGTGTTCTATATGACTGTTATAGAAATACATTTTATATGCTAGCATGTACATATATAACCTGTCGAAGTACTTACCATATCAGGGAGAGGGAAAGAGAGGAAGAGAGGGAAGAAATTTGGAAAGCAAATGAAAGAAAACTGATGCTAAAATGGTCTTTGTGTAATTTGGGGGGGGGTGAATTACTGAAGAGTTAAAATTATTAAATGTTTTACCTTAAATTGGAAAGTCCTATAAAATGAAAAATCATGATAAGCATATCTTATTTCAATAACATGAGGATTTGAAAATAAAGAAATTCCAAGGACGAAGAAAATTAGTAACTAATATTCCATTTACAAATTTAGAGACATACCCAGGACACTCAGAGGTTAAATGATTTCCCAAGAATCACACTATGGATCAAATATAGGGTTTCAACTCAGGTCTTCATAATTCTCAGCATGACTATCAACTAAAAGTCAATAGGTCTCAAAATATAATTTTATTAGTTGTTAATTACCAAGTTCATTCTATGTACTCCTCATCATTACTGGGAACATTTCTTATAGTTTTCCAAAATTAAAATGTCCAAATGAATTGCTCTCAGCCTTTACTAAAGTCTGCCAATTTCTCTGTTGGTTGTTGGAACACAAGATTTGTTTCTCTTTGGCTTCAAACACTTCAGGAGGATGCTGCAATTAATCTGGTCATTGGTCTAAATTTAAAATAACACTTGCAGTCTTTGACTAGAGAAAGCTCATGAGTGAGTGTTGTAACAATCATTTATCTTCTTACTTCAACAATCATTATCACTTACAAGCTTTTGAAAATTTTTCCGTTGGAGTCAAACTTTCATTATTTTGGAAATTTGGCATGTCTGGATTAAAGTTGAAAAATGCCATTATATACCCTCTTAAAGATCTTTGAAATGGTAGGACATAATAGTTATATTTATTTATTCATTCATTTATATAAAGTTTTTCTATAATAGACCCTATCTTTTTGTTGATTGAATACCTCTGAATTGGTTTTTATGGCATAATACATATTGCACAGAAGAACCTCCTGCTTTGTGGAATTCATCAAATGTGAAAGATTTCTAAGTAGCAAGAATATTAATGTACTGTCCAATTCCTTTCAATTAAACAAATGCTGATAACTTATCATGTATAATCCAATTGGCAGTTTGGTGACTCAGTGAATTGAGTTCTGGGTCTGGAATCAGGAAGACCTGAGTTTAAATCCAGTCTTAAATACTTCCTAGCTGTGTGACCCTGGGAACGTCACTTAACTTCTTTTCTTAAATATCAGAATTTCTTCCATTACTTCTCCTCTCCCCTTTAGGAGAGCACTCATAAAAAAATTAAAACACAATAACTTAAAAATAAAAGAGAGAAAGAAAAGGAAGACTATCATTATAACTAATCAATGGATCAAAACATCGGATAATATGTACAACTTCCCATATCTATGTATTTCTTATGTCTTCCTAAGAGATATGGGCATGTTGGTTCATGCCTCATATATCTGATATATCTTCTTTTTTATTTTATTTCATTATGCATTTTTGTTTTGGGGTTTTGTTCTATTTACTTTGGTATGACCAGGTTACCTTACTTTACTTTGCATCAATTTATCCAAGTCTTTCCATACTTCTCTTTAGTAACTATTCTCATTATTTATTACAGCATAATAATATTCTATTATATCAATGTAGCACAATTTGTTTAGAAATTAGATAATAATGTCTATCCATGGTTAGGGAGAATAGAACCAGGCATTGTTTCATGGAGGAGGTGCCATTTGAACAGGGTCCTGAAGAATCTATTAACTTTCAATAAGTAGAAAAGTAACCTTACTCTACCACCAGACCAAATTACCAAATAAATCAGAGGGACCTTTAAGAACAAGCAGACACCCATCTGCCTTGAAAATAGATTACTCCTTTCTTATTTGCCCTTTGCCAAATCATACTCCTAATAAGCATCATAGTCCCTTGTGTTTTATGACTTTTTTTTTTTACTATTTTGGGATATTGGATTTAATAATTCTAGATAGATATTTGATTATTTTCTTGGAAATTACTTTAAGAGGCAGTGCATGATTTCTTTGATCTATCAAATGTTCTTAGGAACAGTGACAGCCTAGAAATCATTCCTGTCATGTTATCAGTAGTAGAATTAGGATTGAAGATGATAAACATGCTAGTCGGTTTGTTGTTTGTTTGTTTTTTCAAAAATTGGCAGCTGAATTTTGTTGTTCCCTAAAAAGGCTCTTTGTTTTTATTTCTCTTTTTTCCTAGACCCATTTCCGCCTCTCTTCTTCCCCCTATTTTTCTTTTTTTTTCTCTCATTTTCTCTTCCTGAGAAGCTTCTTTTATAAGAGGAAGCCAGATGAAACTGTTTGATATAAATGTTGGGTCTGCAATCAGGATAAACCTGAGCTCAAATTCAAGTTCAGACACTCATTAGATATTTGACTCTAGCCAAGTCACCTAACCTGATGGCCTCCATCTACCTCATAGATTTGTTGTAAAGAAATAATACAATATCTACAAAGCACTCAGCAGAATTACTGGCACAGAGTAGGTGAAATATAAAGTCTTACTTCCTTCATCTCAAGGGGGAGACACTGGCCATATCACATTATCTGTAAACTAGGAATAACAATGAACTTCACAAGACTGTTGTGGGTGACACATGAGAATACATTTGAAGCCATTCATAAACCACAAAATTACAAATAAATTTAAGTTATTTCTATCCTTCACTTATAAATCTGTTCTAACAAACTACTTAATCCATGTAATATCTTTACTAGAGGCACTAGGAATGAGCTAGACATACTTACCTTCCTGGGATTTGGAGGGTTTTTTTCCTCACCTCCTGAGGTCAGGAAACATAGCATGTTAGGGATTATAGTAGGACAAAAAGGAAAGACTGCAGAAGAGAAGGTGAGAGAATACTCTAAAAGGACTAAGAAGAGTAAGGTGGCAGCAGTTTTTACAACATGACCATTCCAATAGAGGTGATGTCAGTATTTCTTGCCACAAATATTATCTTCCAAGAAGACATCAATGAAGTAAGTGCTGAAGAGACAAGTGATGAGGAATATTCTATTGTTTACATCACAGATGTTTGCCCACGGGACTGAAACTAGTTATATAACCATGAGCAAATAACTTATCTGTGATAAATGAGTTTTCATTGTGTCATCTATAAATGGGAAATAATGGCTTTAGTATCAGCATTATAAGTTTATCATGAAGTCAAATGAGATAATGTATAATGTGGTCCTTTTCCATCTTTAAATAGATGTGAGAAGGTCATGTATCATGATGACTCCTCACAGTAAAGCTAGGGTTTAGTCAGGATGAACATTGTAAATCCCATTTTTCAGATAAGAAAATTGAGACATGAAGATATTTATTGACTTCTGGGCAATTTAGTAGAGTAAATAGAGCACTAGACTCAGAATGAGAAAAATCTGAGACTGAATTCAGATACTTACACTTACTGATTGGGTGACCTTTGACACATCCTTTAACCCCTCCTAGTTTGTTTTTTTTTTAATTAGTAAAATGGGTATACTATTAACACTTACATCACCTGTATCACCAGGATGTAAGAAAATGTATGTTAAATGCTTTGCAAAACTTAAATACCATAGAAACGTTAGATGATGATGATGATGATGATGATGATGATGATGATGTGGAAATTATGGACATGAAAATAATGATTCAAGTGTTTCTCTTTCTAAACCCATGTCTCATTTCCCCTTCTAACATATTGCCATTACTGACAATAGAGGCAATAGATATTTATTTAATCCTTTAAGTGTACAAAGTGTAATATATAAATCATTGTCTGATTCTCTCCCAAACCTCCTAAAGTGTGTTTATAAAGCACATTGCACAGTGCCTGGCACATAGTAGACATTTAATAAATGCTTATTACTTCTTGCACTTCCCTGAAATTTTCTAGCCTGACAAGCCCTTTTTAGATCCTGGTTTTGTCATTCAATGTTTTAGCCATCCCTTTCAGTTTAATATTATATATAAATTTGTCTAGAGTCAAATTCAATATCCCAAAGATGATACTTATTTTGAGTTTCCAAATAGCCCATAAGAACCTATTTCACTTATAATACTTGATGAAAAGAGCCACAGACATTGAGTCAGGTAAGCACTGCTCTGAAACCTGCCACTTGAATTTCCTACCTGTGTTACCAGAACCCTTAATTCTTTTGAAACTCAATTTCTTAATCTATTCTTCAATTTAATGATATAATACCTATGATGTATTCTTTATATATTTTTTCTTGATCAAATGAAATGATGTGTCTAAAGATTGGCTAGACTGAAGAATAAAGTGCTATGTAAATGTCAGCTATTATTGTTACTCATAATACCATAGATTTAGAACTGGAATGGATCTTAGAAGTCATCTTTTTATAGATGTAAAAACTGAGACCAAGAAAGTTTAAGAGATTCAACTAAGGTTATTCAGGCAGTGTCAGGCACAAGATTTGAAGTCAGGCACTCTGACTTCAAATCTAACCCATTTCCTTCTGTGCTACATTGTACTTATAAAGAACCATCATCTATAATTATACTTTTTTGCAAGTTAAAATATTTAGATTTTTTTAGTGGCAATGAAGAGTCATTGAAGTCTTTTTTGAAAGGAATAGTAGGACCAGAGTTACATATACACTAAGTAGTATCTTGAGTCTTTGAAATAGTCTGACAACTGTTGTGGTACCTCAATTTGGATGTATAAATAACCCCAAAGAACATAATGGTAGAGACAGCCTCCTGTCTGTCCAGGAGTAGGTAGACAGTTTCAATCACTTAACAAGTGGAAGAATTTTGAGAATGCTTGGGAATACTTCCTTTTTCCCTAAAAACTCTTTTCACCTGCTTTCTGAAGCCTCACACTCCTCAGTTGCCTGTTAGAATTCCTTGAGGTTTGGTACACACTGTCTAATAGATTAAATTAAGCCTCAGAAAATGTTAAGAGCAATCATAATGAGCCTTTGATGTCCTTTAACCCAATATTTCAGACAGCCAAAAGCATAACTTGAAGCCTCTTAATTTTGTGTGATCCTGACTATGACTCCACAGTATTTGAATTGTTTTTTTCCAAGTTGTTGGCAGTATTTTCTCTTTGACCTGGGACATCTGAAACTTAGTTATAATATGTCTGGGAGTTTTGATTTTGGAATTTAGTTCAGGAGGTGACCAGGGGATTCTTTCCCTTTCCTTTTTGCCCTTGTGTTTTAACATAGCAGGGAAGTTTTCCTTGATGATTTCTTAAAATATGGTGTCTAAATTTTTTTTTTTGATAATGGCTTTCAGCATTTCAATGATTCTTAGATTATCTCTCTAAAATCAATTTTCCAAATAAGTTTTTCTTTTTCTGGTTGACATATTTCACCTTTTTCCCTTATCTTTTTATTGCTTTTACTTTGTTTTATTGGGGGGTTATGTGTCATTTTGTTGTCAGCTTCCACTTGCCCCAATTTTTAATGAATTATTTTCTTCAGTGAGACCTCTTTTTCCCTTTGGTCAATTTTGTTTTTAAAAGTGTTATTTTCTTTAGTATTTTTATGCCCCTTACCAAGCCTTCAATTTTCTTGTGTCATTCTCATTCCTTTCCCCAATATTCCTTTACTACTCATATTTCTTTTGGACTCTTAGAAGAATGCTTATTAGATTTAATGAATAAGTTTAAAAGCACATGATTTCTGGAAACTATTAGTGAGTTCAGCTTGTTTGTCATAGCCAAAAGATTATGATCAGAACCAGTATCAGAATACTTGGTAAATATATGATATCTATGATTATTTCTGGTTTTGCTGAGCTACTCACAGAATCAAAGGATATTAGAATAAAAACTCTCTTTTTATAATTGAGATATTGGTTGTGGAGAGAAAATGACTTGTCTAAGGTCACACAGGTAGTAGGTGGCAGCTCCAAGATTCAAACACAGATCTTTATGCCTTCCAAGTTTAATTTTTGCTTCAATTTAAGTTAGGGTAACATAATGAGATTTAACAAGCAATTACATATGTGTAATTCAAGATAATGTACAAATGAGTTAGAAAATTTAAGTAAGTCATTTTATCTATCCTTATGGAGTTTACAAGGCATTTGGAGATATGGCATATAATCAAATAATGACCATGCAAAAATAATACATACTCAGTACAAAAGAGTTATCTACCTAAAGGGTAAGTGATGTTTAGTGGTGGTGGGAGAGACCATTATTAGGTAGGGAATAGGTTTCTCACAAAGTAGTTGCCCTCCTACGCATTGACTAAAAAGCCATCCAGATGTCTTTCTATTTCTCATTCTTTGTTTCCAATAGTCTGATTGACCTGCTGGCAGAGCATTTCCTGGGGATTAACAGTGTCTGGGCTTTATGGCCAAAAGCCCAGGACATCTACTCCAGACAAGCATTAATCCCTTGCAACCACCTTGTGCTAAAGACATTAACATGACAGAGAGCCAATTTTCCTGTCCACAGGGGGTCATTGATGGGAGGATTCCCAAAATCTGCCATTCACCTAATGATATTGTCATTGTAGTTATAACTTAGTTTAAAAAAACCCATAACACTCAAGAAAATATCCTTGGGACAGAAATAATGTCATTTCTCAGCTTTGTATCCTTAGTCCCTCACATGGAGTCTAGATATATGGGGTGGGGGAGGGGGGATAGAGATACAGAGAGGATTGATTGCGATCTATGACTTCATTATTATAAGGAAATCCCAATGTGGAAATTCAGTGAGCTCAGGGTCACATGAATGTGGGTGTGAATGAGAGGTATAAACTGAACCATGCTTTTATGACTCCATGCCTAGGCTTTTACACAGTAGAGGCAAGCTATTTTTCACTGTAGTCATAGCAAAAATGCAATAAATGAGTAGAGGATAAAAAGTTGGCCTTGTAGCTACAGAGATTTAGATTAACTGCTACATGTTAATATTTTGATCCCAAATAATTAATCAATCAATCAATACATAAATTTTTATTAAGAGCATATTATGTGCTAGCCACTATGATAAGTACTGGCATAAAAAAGAGGCAAAAGGAAGCACTTGCCCTCAAGGAGTTTACAATCTAAGGGAGGACACATGTAAACAAGTGTCTACAAAGTAAGCTATATACAGGATAAATAAGAAAAATCTATCCTAGGGAAGGAACAGGAATTATGAGGGTTTAGAACGTATTCCTAAAGGTGTTAGGATTTTAGTTCATACATAAAGCTATCCAGGGAGGTCAGTAGTTGGAGAGGAAGAAGTGTTCCAAACTTTTTTGCATAATCATATACTTTACCCTTTTCTAGTGTCTGCAAAAAACTCTTCTTCTCTCAGTAATGAGCAAGGTGAAATTAAATTATTTAATCTTCCAGAATCTTAATTTCTTCATCTATAAAATGATCTTGAAGCATCCTCCCAGGTTCAAAATTGAATAGTTCAAAACTTCCTTTCAAAGAATAATATATAACTTCATTTTCTGTGTCTCAATTTCCTCATTTAGAAAATAATTATCTATGCATCCTTGCTAGCTCTTCTCACATGTCTCCTCCTTTTTGTGAATAAACTCATCGAGAAGGTCATTCCCAATCATTCCTCTTTTGTCCTCACACTTTTTTAAAAACTCTTTCTATCCTGGCTTCTCACCTCACCTTTCAATTGAGATAGTTCTCTCTAGTTACCAATGATCCCTTTAACTTCAAACTCTAATAACCTTTTTAAATGAACATCCTTCCTATACTTTTTGCAACTCTTAACTCTGGTGATTACCCTATTCTACCTGATATATTTTCCTCTATGGATTTTTTTTGACATTTCTCTCAAATTGCTCTCCTTCTGATTGTATTACTTCTCCTCATTCTACTTTTCTTGTTTATCAAGATAATATATTCTAACCATGGGTGTACCACACAAAAATCTATCATGTAACTCCCTTTCTTGCTCAGTGTCTCATAGTCTTCCATATAGTAATTATTATCTCTATAATGATTCTGATATCCATTTATTCATACCTAACCTCTCTTCTGACCTCTTAATCTTTCATCTTCAACTGCCTATTTCATATTTCAAACTAGATTTCCCTCAGTCAACTATAATTTAGCCATATAAATCCAAAAATCCAAAATGGCAATCATTATTATCCCCAGCTCCCCAAATCTGTTCCTATTATAAATTTCATCCTTACTGTTGGGGGAATCACCATCCTTCCATTACCGTAGGCATACATAACTTTTGATCCAGCAATATAACTACTATATCTGTATTCCAGAGAAAAAAAGTCCTTCTATGTACAAGAAGACTATAGTAATTCATATTACTGTGGCAAAGAATTGGAAATTATGGGTCTGAACATCAACTAGAAAATAGTTTAATGAGTTATAGTATAGGATGTTGATGTAATGCTATGGTGTTTTATGAAATACTGAATAGAAAGATGATAGAAAAAACCTGAAAAGACTTTATGAATTGGTGTAAAATAAAGTGAGCAGAACCAGGAGAACATTGTACATAATAACAGTAATCTTGTAGGACAGGGATGATGAACCTATGACATGGGTGCCAAAGATGGCATGCAAAGCACACTCTATGGTCACTCAAACACCCTCCCTCCCCACCTCCTACCCCCAGAGTCTGTTGCTAGAAAGGTGGAGAGACTGAGATGGAATTTCTCCCATCCCCTTCTCCATCAATGCTGATGACATTTTTTCACATACCCCAAACCTTTGCCTAGCAGCCAATGGAAGTATACAAGAGGTAAGGTGGACTGCTCACAGATGGAAAAGCTGGAGGGGAGCAGAGTACTCAGGCCACTCCACTCCTCCTCTCTGCACCCACTAAAGACATTCCTAGCTTCACCTACCCCTCTGCCTCATAGCTCAATGAGAGTGCTTTCTCCATCCCCTGTGGGGTAAGGGTTACAAATTCTTGGAATTCTTCTATTTTGTTGAATGACCATACTTTCCCTTATAAGAATATAGTTAGTTTTGCTGGGTAGTTGATTCTTGGTTGTAGACCTAGTTCCCTTGCTTTCTGGAATATAATATTCCATGCCTTTTGGTCTTTCAGTGTAGATGCAGCCAGATCCAGTGTTATCCTCACTGTGGTTCAATGGTATCTGAATGACTTTTTCTTGGCAGCTTGTAATATTTTTTTCTTTGTTCTGATAGTTCTTGAATTTGGCTATAATATTCCAGGGTGTTGTCAATTGGGGATTAAGTACAGGAGGTGATCTGTGGATTCTTTCAATCTCCAGTTTTCCCCCTTGTTCTAGAATAGCAGTGCAGTTTTCTTGAATAATTTCCTGTAGTATTATGTCTAGGTTTTTTCTTTTTCTTTTTCTTTTTTTTTTTTTGTTATAGTCTTCTGGTAGAACAATGATTCTTAAATTGTCTCTCCTCAAACAATTTTCTAAATCTTCTGTTTTGTGAATGAGATGTTTCATATTTTATTCAATTTTTTCATTCTTTTGGTTTTGTTTTTTAGTTTTGCTGCCTTGTGAGGTCACTTAATTCTAGTTGTTGTATTCTGGTTCTTAAAGACTGGATTTCATTCCTGGAATTTTGGTCATCCTTCTCCTTCTGGTCTGATTTTCTTTGGAGGTCATCTTTCATCCTCTTTGCCTCATCTTTCATCTCCTTTGCCTCATTTTCAAGCTGGTTGATTTTGGCTTTCAAGACACTATTTTCTGTTTCCAGATGACTTATCTTAGTTTTTAAGTTCTTTTCCCAATTGTCTCCAGTCTCTCATAATTGTGTTTTGAATTGCATTTTGAGTTCTTCTAAAGTCTGTGTCCAATTTGCTGGGATTTCTGATTTTTCCTCTGCTGATCCCTCCCCCTCTGTTTCATTCGCTATTTGCTCGTTACCTGTACAGAAGCTGTCTATTATAATTTCTTTCTTTTTTTTCTGTTGTTTGCTCATATTTATTCCTTCTTTGCTCCCCGTATTTGTCTGTGCTCTTGCTCCTCTCATTTTTTTGGTTTTGGGGGTTTCTGTCAGTCTCTCCTCTTGGAGCTTTGACAGAAGGTCTCTCCCTGCAGTCTGTGGGGGAGGGATGTTGTAGTTTGAGCTTCCCTGTCCCCTGGAGGCTTTTGATTGGATTAAATTAAAGTCCAGCAGTCTGTGGGGGACAGGTGTTGTAGTTTGAACTTCCCTGTCCTCTGGAGACTTTTGATTGGACTAAATTAACATACATAAGTCTCTGAGGGAGGGTTATTGGAGTTTGGGCTTCCCTGACCTCTGAAGACTTTTGATGGGATTAAGTTTAGCTGGGTTGGGCTAGATGTTCCCTGAGGCCAAAACCTCCTAGAAGGCTAGAGCAATATGGAATGTCTTCCTAGCTCTGTCCATGCTGCCAGCTCTGTGCTCCCTCTCCAACTTCTTCCCCGCCCCCTGTGTTTGATGCTCTGAGCCTGGCACAGCCCTACCCTCAAGGTACACCCTCTAGACCAGTGCATTTGCCTGCACAGAAGTTCCCGCTGCCACTGGAAGCTTAGGATTCTAAGTGGGGGGGGGGCTGGGACCTTCCTTCTGCCTTCCCCTTAAACCTAAGTGTTCTCAGATTCTGGCTTTTGGGGGATTTACCTTTTGGATTGAGTCTAGCAGGAGAGTCCCTTGGCTCTGTCTTATTGTTAGGTTTGATCTTCAGTCTCCTAGGAGCAGTCAGTTTGTGATCGGTAAGGAAGGCTTTTCAGAGGTCTGAACATCTGCTATGTCTAAGCCGCCATCTTGACTCTGCCTTCTCATGGCACTCCATTTCTAAAAGGTTTGCCCTCACTGTTATAAGATGATTTTTGATAATTTCGCTATTCTCAATAATGCAGTGATCTAAGATAAATTCAGATGACCTCATGACAATTGTTAACCATTTACAGAGAAAGAAGTGATGGAGTTTGAATATAGATAGTATACTTTTAAAGTTTCTTTCTCATTTTTTTTGGTCTGTGGTTTCTTCAAAACAAATATATATATATATATATATGTATATATATATATATGTATATATATATATATATATATATATATATTTTAAAGTACAGGCATCCCACATTGCAATGGTTAAGTACAGGACCTCTGCATTCTGGCAAATCTATGTAAAATTGTTGGGTCTTTGGGTTAATTTTGCAAACTTTAAAGTTTTACTTCCTTTAACATCAAAAATGAAATTATATATATTTGTGATTAAAAGATAAAATATTATACAATACTACATATATCATTTATATCTGAGTTTCTCAATTTTTTTTCTGTGTCATCTGCTAGCCTTTGTGTGTCACATGATCCTACTGCAAAACTCCCCCCAAATTCCTATTTAATTTCTTATGGAAACCTGTGATATCAAAGCTGAAATGAGGAAAGTTGTGATTTTGAAGGGATACCAATATTTCCCACTTGTAGAAAGGTATCAAGCACAAAATTCAGATAAAATAATAATCAGTTGTATCTATAGAGTATTTTCTTTATTTCATTTTCTACATAATTGTCTTTTGTGGTAAGTATGATATGCGTTAGCATAAGATTTTACAGGTTAATATACACACATATGTGTGTGGTATGATTTTGCTCTGATTTATAAAGCTTTACACACAGTGGGAACTCTCTTTAAATATATACATGTGTGTTTATATACATATGTATGTATGCATACATGTATTTCAGTGGAACATAACAAGAAGTTTGGCTAGCAGTTTTGTCAATGGGGAGCCTGAAGACTAGGTGGGGAACATTCCCTTTTGATTTTAAATGTCTATCTATAATTCTAAATAAGGATTTAATGCATCGGATCAATGCTCTTTGAATTATATATGATGGAATACAGGGATTACACCAAACAGTACATAAAGAAACAAGTTGAAAGAATGGATGAGCACACACTGCAAACACATCAACATGTCTTTGGCAGGAGCAGCAAATATATATTTTAAGCAAAAGTAGAGATCATATGTCAAGCACAGTACACATTAATTATATCCCTGTTTGACAAGTATTCATGTTCAAAAAATTAGATGTAAATTCTCAAAGGATTACCATGAGACTCATTAGCAGAATTGGTATTAATATGCAGGCGTTAAGCATCATTAGTTCATTACTCAGCTCTCTAGTTCAGGGTAATTCCCCAACTTCCAGGACTGGTGCCTATTCTCCTTTCTGGGTAAATATGCTCACATCAGCATTAAAGCTTTCTTCTCTGTTACTTCATCCATCTGGAACAACTTTTCTTCCTCTGGTGTTTGGCCACAGACAGCATCATACAAAGATTGTGTCATTCATACAACTGGCACAGCACCTAGCACATTTTGGGAACTTCATGAATGCCTACAGAGATGAAACAGCATCCATGTGATGGATGAAAAATAAATTACTATTTCAATTCAGTCTCTATCATGGGAGCAGTGTCTCAATTTCTGTGTTAGCAGAATCAAAGCAAATTTGGCAGCCCCCTGCCTGTCAGGCACTGTTCAGGCACAGCTGTTTCCTGGTCAGGAAACACCAGCAGCAGCAGGGAGCTGTCCACAGCTGAAGTTCTTTCAGCAGGACAAGGTGGGCTGAGTAAGTCATAGACCTCAGCCTCAGAGTATTGGAGCACAGTCAAATGGGGGAACACCCTCTTGGGATGAGAGGGATCTTATCAAAACTGTGTCTTATTTGGCCTTAATCCATATTTTCCTGTTTTAATTATTTAATCTCTACACTGACACATTTCTGAACTATATATCAAAATCTTGGTCACATCTGTTATCTCTGCCTGATTGTTGCCTATATTAGCTCTGCTAAAAATTGGTCCATTTACCTCAAAAATCTCATATCTTACATCGAGCCCCTCAGTACCTAGGATGTTTCTGTGGTGGCTTTCCTTGCCCAGATTAGACCACCTTGTTCCAGGTCAAATTCACCTCCAGATAGGGTCAGGGGACAGAAATGAGAAGAAATGCCCCCTTTAGTTTTCATTTTTTCCCTTCCCTACACAAGAGGCCTACATTTTCTTTTACACTTTCTCTTCCCATCTTTCTCTGACTGGGCTAGCACTATTACCTTCTAACATATTTGGGGGCAGTATCTATAGGATGATTATAATTATAGCTGACACTTAATTAACTGTAAAGTTTGCAAAGAATTCTATATAAATTATATCATTTGATTATCATAACAACTCTTTGAGTCAGGTACTACTTTTATCCCTTTTATAGATGAAAAATGAAAGAAGAAAGGGGATAGGTGCCCATAAGGAAACAGCTGGATTATCTATCCCCCAAGGCAAAATTCAAAATTGGTTTTTAAGTCCTGCAAACACTTTTTGCCAGAGACACTAACTATAAAGCATTTTTAAGAATGTTTTTCAGATTCTAAAACCAATGAATCTCTAATGTCCTGTTGCTTCTCTTCAATTTATATAATATTTTATAATCTGCAATATATTTTGTATTTATTATCTCATTTGAACCTTCTAATGACCTTATGAAATGATCATGACAGGTATTTTTATTTCCATTTTACAAATGAGGAGACAGAACTAGTGATTCAATATTCTGAGGGAGACCTAGCTCAGGACAATCCACTGATTTAGGCATGAGGTTAGAATGCAATGAGATACTCATAGTCTATAAGATTAAATAAAAATTATTTCATTAAAATAAAAACAAATAGTATATTCACAATTTAAAAATAGTCATTCCAAAAAATGACTATTTTCTCTGTTTCCACTGAAAACTATGGTAGTTAGTTATAATGGATCAAAAAGTAGTTATTACTAGGTAGTGGAAATTTAGCTAAAACTTCCAACTCTTCTATATATTCTCACCTCTTAATGTCCAATATGGAGTTAGACATTTCAATAGATACTAAGAATAGTCTATTTAACGAGTAATGTGGGTAACATAAGTGCCACTCTTACCATGTCTGTCTAAAGTAACATAGCTAAATCCCATATCCCAAAGATCTGCATAGTTTTTTCTCTAAAAGAAAAAATGAGTTGCTCATATCTTCTTAGACTTATTTCATTAACATCTGTATCTTACTATATGATAAATAAGAAAGGAATAAGGAACGAGTTAATGAAATTGTGTGTGTGTGTGTATAATTTTCATTTCAACATTTTTACTTTTCTATCACCTTTCATTCCAAAATCCTTGATGAAAATGACAGTCTGGTAGGGGCAGGGCAGAGACTTTCTGTTTTGTTTTGTTTTCCTCTGCTTAATATGTATTTTACAGGCTATCACTGCTACAGACATTAGACCTCGTCCCTTCTTTTATCAAGTACTCTTTATTTCCTGAACCTCCTATATCTGACATTGTCTATTCTTGGTACTTTTCAAGCTACAAACTTCTAGTTTCCTAGTAAATTGCCATTTTCCTGCCTGTGGTATCTCTTATGGTAAAGTGATTATATATGTCTGAATGGTCTTAATCCTTTGGCTGCCCAGGTACATATAATAACTAACCAACTCAAGAGTCCTACCTTTCAAACTGATTAAACTTTGGATAAGGATATGATGAGGCCTGGAAGCAGTTGGAGAAGGGTCTCACCAAGTTTATCAAACATGCTCTTCTCCTGCTGTTCCAAACATTATGCTTGAATATTCCTGGTGACATACATGGCTGTATCTAAACCAGGCAGGAAAGGTCCATTTAGCTGTATAGTGGGTTGGTGCCATTCAGTGTGTTGTTCTGGTTTCATGGATGATAACTACTTCCCCAGTTTGAGGTTGGGAGTGAGTGTTTAGATAATTGACTGAATCTGCCTTCATGTTCCTTTGGATATCTACAACAATCTGTGAAACTTTCCCTAAAATTAAGGGGTCTATTGCTCTCAGTATTGATTGGTTCATCTAATTCTTCTATAAATACCTTTTAAGACCCAGAAGTGTCCTTCAATAATGGGAATAGCTTAACATAGTGTCATGTAATTCTCCTTAACTTAATGCTGAATAGATGACCAAGGATAAGCTAGGAATCATCTTGCCCAAGTTCACCCCTGCAGAAAATGGTGTAAAATATGAGCCCCTTGTCTTTCTTCCTCCTTGAACTACACAGAGAGCATAATTTATTGGCAAAGGCATTGTAATGATTTTTTCCATCCTGCAGAACACGACAAAGTGACTGGTCCCAGGAATATAATTGACTGGAATGATCAGTTTCACCACAGTCTGCTACCCTTGCTCGGAGAGGCATACTCAGCTGCAATTCAAGAGAGATGTCCTTTGAGACTGGCATTTTCTAAGTGTTCCCCTAAATTACAGTTGGACCATAAATACGACAAGCTTAAACTAAGGCAGCTGAGAAATTATATATATGAAAAATTACAAGGATATGATCTTTCCGCACTGGTGCATAAAGATTTAATCTCCCAGGTTAAGTACCCAGAACACAGTGATTGTGTCAAGATAATGGCTAGGAGGGTGTTTAGAGACATGGTTCTCAGGGTAATTTCTCACCAGCTTGGGTATTTCTTGGGGATGGGGCCCAGCAGCAGCAGACAAAGATGCAGGTGTTTTACAGAGGAGAGAAGAGGAAAAGAGTTTCTACCATGAGGCCAGCTGTGAGTTTATCTTTGGTATCTTGCTTTCTAGGAACTGTTCTTGAATATCTGCTGAAGGGAAAGGAAGATGACCACATGGAAGCTATGGTGAGTGCTGAGAGTGAGGAAGACAAATAGGAAAGGACAAAAGCAGTGTGTTGTCGCTGCACGCAATCAAACTCAAATATTAAGCTTCTTCCATGACTGGACAGAAGATGAGGAATGGAAATTAAAGCCAGATGATCTGACAAATTAATCCTGGATGCTTCTCTTTTTAGCAGTATGACTAGGGGCATTGCTTACCATTCCTGGGCTGCATTTTATTTATTTCTAATATGAGAGGATTATATAAAAATGATCTCCAAACTCCCTTCTAGCTCTGAATTCTATGATCTATGAAATTGTTTAAGAAGGCTCTCCTAAAAGGGAGCTAACTTCAACTTTGTGTCTGTATTTCAGTCAGTCAGAGAGACATAATTTATGTAATTTGTTCAATTAATTCATAGAAATGCTGACAAGATGAGGCCTATAAAATAATTAGACATGTTCTGCCACACAAGACAACACCCTTTCAATCTTTTTCAGAGGTAACAATTGGGTTTAGGGGTATTGAATATTGCCCATATTGACAATTTTTTTCAATGCATTGTGTTGCTGTTTATTTTCTATTTTTTAATTTTACAAAATTATACAAGATGGCTATATGGGAGGGCTAGAAGTAGTAAATGGATATAGAGAGAAATTTAGGTATTATTAAAACAAAAGGTATCAGTACAAAAAAATTTTTTTTAAAGTTCTGCCAGACGTTATTGGCATGAGTCCATAAGAATGTTAACATTATAGAAATTACTATAATGTAACCAACAATGAGTAAGAATCTTTTTGGTAGTTGGAATAGGAGCCTACTTATAAATTGCTATCATGAGAATGGTACAAAGAAACCAAGCATGTGTCTGAAATATCACCTTTCTTCTTGTTCACTATTTATCATGTTCCTGAAATTCCATTATCAGAGAAAAGGAAATGTTTCACTTCTGAGACTTTAAGGTTCAGATAATGTCTTAGAATTTCAGAATTTTTGAGTTGGAAGGAACTTCAAATAATTCTGTTGTTCAACCTGAACCTGAATAGGAATTATGAGTGTCTGGTTAGTGGTCAGCCACGTCTCCTTGAAGTCCTAGATTAAGGATAAACTCATTGTCTCCTTTGGCAACTCATTCTACTTTCAGTGTAGTTGTAATTGAGCTCCAATTGAGCTATTCCAATTCATCTGTGTCTTGGTGGTTAAGAGTACTATGCCCTTCAGTCAGAAAGACCAGAAATAAGGTTTCTGATAAATTTAGAAAATACTGATTAAGGAGATATAAGAATGTATCTATCCTCACTCCATTGCAGAACAGGGGTTGGAAGGAGTTGAGTCAATGGCTGTAGAACATTAAATATTTTGTGTATTGAATATTTATATACATATATTGAATATTTATATGTATATAATCTATTAATTGGGTTCACTGATTTTTAAATTTTTAAAATTTTAATATTTGTTAACATAGATAGTTCTCTGGGAGAAGAAGGGAAGGCATTCAAGGGTAAATCTAGTTTAGATGTGTCAGCTCTGTGACCCACAGGCAGCACATGACCCACAAAAAACTCCTAAAGGTGGCTCAAACCAGATTAATGGTAATTGCTAACTGTTTTAAATGTGTTGATGCAGTAATAATAATAGTAGATATAGTATACACACACACACACACATATATATATATATATACATATATATATGCATCCATCTATGGTTTTTTAAGTTAATGTGTAGCTCATAGGAATCTTTATGTGTGGTTTTGTGGTCCCCATTTCTTTTGATATTAAAAATATATTCTTTAAAAGAGTTTCTTGAAGGGAAATTATGAGGTCCTCAGAAGAATAGGCAGGAGAGAGCAGAGCCTGTACCTTCTCCTAGAAATGCTTTATACAAAAGGTAGAATTTGGATCTTAAAAACGGAGTGTCTGTTGCATAAATAGCTTCTGACTAACCATCCATTAATGAGGGTCAGAAGATCTCTAGTGGCTCCATTGCTGGTGTAGTGGGGTGAGCACATGAGTAGAAGACAAATTCCTATCTTGGTTCTGCAGAACCTGCAGAAATAGGTGAGACTTTAAAGAAATCATTTTACCTGTATCTGGACCTAGTCTTCCCTATCCTTGAAATGGCAGATGCTATAGAATGTCAGTTCCCTAAGATCAGGGACTATTTTGTTTTTGTCATTATCAACTCAGTGTGTTGTATCAACTCTTTTATTATCAACTCTTGTAGGTGCTTAATAAACACAAATTGAAAGAATTGTATATCTTAGATTTAGATCTGGAAAGATCCTTAATCTCTTAATTGCATAGATATGGAAACCGAGGCACAGAAAATTTAAGTAACTCATCAAGGGCTAAACAAGAAGTATGTGAGGTGGAATCTGAACTGAATTCTTCCTGACTCCCATGCTCTATCTAATATAACACAGTACTTCCTATAACACTCTTAAGTTTTACAAAGTATCTTTACAACAATGAAATAAGGAATGTATCATAAGAATTTTTATTATTCCCATTTTTAGATGACAAAAGAAGTTCAGATTATGCCCTGCAGAAGATCCCAAAGATAGTAACTTTGCAAACATAATTTAAACCCAGATTCTCTGCTAATAACTCTATTGCTATAATATAATAATTATTTTAGAATTATAATAATTCTACTTCTCAGGAAGAAAAGTACTGCATGCCATTTTCTTAGTATCACAAAATTCTAAGTGATATATATATATATATATGTATATGATCTCTATTTTCAGAGAAGGAAATTGAGGATGATCAAGGCTAAATGATGGACCCAGGGCCACAGACACAGTATATATATGTAGCTGAATTCAAAATCAGGTCTCTCTTGAACCAGTCCCCAGCACTCTATTCATTCCTTGTTGTTCTGTCATTTTTAGCCATGTCCAACTCTTCATGACCCCATTTAGGAGTTTTCTTTACAAAGATACTGGAGTGGTTTATCATTTCCTTCTCTAGGTCATTTTACAGATGAGGAAAATGAGGCAAACTTAAGTGAGTTTCCCCATGTCACACAGCTAGTAAATGTCTGAGGCCAGATTTGAACCCAGGAAGATGAGTCTTGACAATGATCCTGGCATTCTATGTGTTACACTACCTAACTATGTACCATCTAGAAGCCTCTAAGTGTATGATAAGGAAGAGGGACGAGAGAAGAGGAAATGACATGGAAGAGGAGGGTCTGTGTTTCAGAGTATTGTACTTTTGATTTATGTGGGGCTGGTGAGACAATGACTTTCTGCCTCAGATCTGAGGTTACTTCTGACTCCCAGACTCTATGTTTCTGTGATTTAGGATCAGGTACAGGGCCTATAAAGAAGTACTAGTGCCAAGGGAGCTGCTAAATTATTCTTAATGCTGGTGCTGGAATTTTAGATGACAAATTGTATTATCTGACTTGTTTTCTTTATTAATGGAACTATTGAAGTTTCTAGGGATCAGTAGAATATAAGCTTCTTGAGGGCAGGAAGCCTTTTCTTTTTTCTCTGTACTTTTAGTGCCTAGCATAGTGCTTTGTCCACAGAAGGAAGTGAATAGATGATTGCTGAATTTAATTTTGCCACACTTATTTATTCAAATATAAAAAAAATAATATTGGGTTCCTAATAGAAAATGGGGTTTCTAATATATTTAGAGAACATTGAGGGATTCAAATCACCATGTTTTTCCCTTTCCTTCTTTCATTCTCTACTAAGATTTAAAAGAAAAAAAAATGTCCTCTCACCACTTTCTAGGAAGCTCACCTTTCTGCTCCCTACAATATAGTTCTGAAGGTTCTGTTATCCTGGTCACTTCAGTTCATAATTGCTTCTCATATATCACTTTGCAAGATGCCAAGTGCTAAGATTACTATGAAGAGATACACAGAACAGCTATAAATTAGAAAGCTAACGTCTGTGGCTATGGGAGTCTGCAATAAACCAACAAAGGTTTTGCAAGTGCTGAGGAAACAACTTGGCACTATTTTAGCTTTCCCAATGAGACCCACGAGGCTCTAGCAAGAGCAAAGGTGAGTGAGCTCATCTGCTACATTGATTGGTGTCTTGGGGAAACTTCCTTACCTCCACTCTTTTGCTTATACTTTATTCCTGGAATAACTTATCTGATAATTCTGTTTAAAACCAATCTATCCTTTAAAGCCCAAATCAAATAAATTCCCCATGAAGCCTCTCCTGATCTACAGGAGATGCACAGAGTGGAAAGTGACTTCTCACTCGTATCACCTGGCTTACATGCCTCATGTCATTTCATGCTGTATCAACTGTCATCTGTATTTATGAAAATGTCTTATCATCTCTTACTCCTCTCAGGGAAGCTATGACCCTGGACAATTAACAACCCGATTGTAACAATGTTGAGATAGCTAAATGTCATAGTGGAAAGAGATCTCTGTCTGGACTCAGGAAGATGGGTTCAAATCTGGTCTCAGATATTCACTAGAAGTATGACCTTATTTATTTAGCCTACCCCAGTTTCCTCAGCTACAAAATGGGGATAATAACACTGATGTCACAGGATTGTTGTGAGAATCAAATGAGAAATTAGTAATAAAGTTTAATATTCTTTTCCTTTCTTGCTTGCTTTCTTCTTTCCTGCTTTCCTCCTCTCTTCTGTGTGACATTGTTATTTAATTGCTATGGACCTTAGTTTTCTCATTTGGAAAATGAGAAAATTGGGATAAATGACCTTTGAGGTCCTTTCTATATCCTGATGCTATGGATCCCTAGGACTTATATACTGAGTCTTAAACTGGTGTTCATTCATTCTCAAGCTAAAAAAATGGCACATCCTTTCAGTAAGAGAAAAATCCATTGGTTGCTTTCCTCTAGATCATTTTGTTGTTGTTGTGGAGTAGTTTTCAGTCATATCTCAGTCTTTGTGACACCATTTGGAGTTTTCTGCACAAAGATATTAGAGTGGTTTGCTATTTCCTTCTTCATCTCATTTTACAGATGAGGAAACTTAGGCAAAAATAGGTCCAAGTGACTTTACTTAGGGTCTCACAGCTTGTGCATGAGGCCTGATTCAAACTCATGAGTCTCCAGGCTCTAGATCTTAAGTTCTCCTAAAGTAGTAAGGAGACTTTTAGTTCAATTTAAGGACTCGTGTTTCAGAACAGAGACTGTTATTTTTATCCATGGATGGAAAACTACTACATGTTTAGATTGGAGGGGATCTAGATATAGAAAGATGAGAAAAATTTTTTTTTCCTAACTGCAATGTTTTTCTTCTTTTCAGAAAATGCTTTCACTTTTTTGTGAAGCTGGAAGGGAAAAATCAAAGTGAGTTTTAAAGATTTATCTCAAAATTCTCTTCAACAAGAGCTCCAAAGCAATACATCTTTAAGTCTGGCAAAATGTGTGCCTTCTACAATAACTAGAATAACTTCATAAGCTCATCAAGTGAAAGAATTAATACATTTTGAAGCAAAAGTGACTTTACATATATGAGTTAGTCACTCAAGATAAGTGAGGGGGAAAACCAAGACTTGAACTATATCTTTTCTTCCAACATCATGAGTGATAATTTAATCTTTTTAAACAATACTTTCCTCCTCTCTAAAGTTAGTCAAAAGAATCCTCCATGAAGTCTATCCTGATCCACAGGAGATACACAGAGTGGAAAGTGACTTCTCACTCATATCACCTGCCTTGATTTGAACTAATATCTGAGGTTCCTTTTACTTCTACCATTCAAAAAATTTTGAACCTGGTTGTCACCATTATGTTTTCTATCTCTCAAAAATAGCCCTCTCTAAAGCATTTTAGGATTGCAGTAGGGGGTTGAGCCCCAAAAGTGCAAAAATTTCCTCCTTTGTCATTCCAAGTGCCTTTTTTGTCTCACATCCCCATTTTGAATTGTTTATGTT
Organism: Monodelphis domestica; assembly: GCF_027887165.1. Classification (NCBI taxonomy): domain Eukaryota; kingdom Metazoa; phylum Chordata; class Mammalia; order Didelphimorphia; family Didelphidae; genus Monodelphis; species Monodelphis domestica. Next base: position 130,147,017 of record NC_077229.1, on the reverse strand, counting down.
GGGGAAGTAGCATAGACAGGATTCAGTACACTTAAAAAAAAAAACTTATTTGACTTATGCCTCAAATTCATTTGCGTGGTGGACACTGATCAATTATCCACTCTAACATAAGAACTGAAGAGATAATGACAGTTGGGGAAAAGGAAGATTCTGGTCTTCTGCCCTCCAATTTCAAGAAAGAAGATTCCATTTCCAAATTTTCTTTAGTGTCCTGAATGGAGATTAAACTTTGAAAAGAAGCTGGCATGTAGAGGAGTCAGAACTTTGATGATCTCTATCCCCAGATTTCTCTGTCTTGGTTTCTCTCTGTCTTTCTATGTCTCATTGTCTCTGTCTCTATGTCTCTCTGTCTCTGTTTCTCTATCTCTCTCTCTGACCCCTTCCCTCCCCCCCTCTCTTTTTCTCTCTCTGCTCTGTTCATTGTCTGGTATAGTGGAGCTCTGCTTGAATCTAAAAATTATCTCCTCAAAGATTTTCAATCAATCAAAGATTTTTGTTTCAATCAATGTTTAAGGTGGAAGCAATAGAAATAATTCTATCTCAGTTCCCCTTCTCCAAGGAGATCAAATTGATGGCCAGTCTCTGGCCCTGGCCTCTTATGCTTCAATAAAATGGCATCTAAGAACACACATACCCTACATGGGAGGCAAAACCCACTATGTATTTCCTTGCATATCTTTGAAGTATATAGAGAAAATGATATATGTTGTATATACTTGATATAGATGATAGCTTAAATGTATTGTCATGCCAGTATATTAATTAAATCCATAACAAGGATGGTATGGTGTTATTGGAGAGAAAAACTACCTTCTCCCTTTCTTTCACTCTAAAGTGCCTTCACATGGGCAGTACCTCTTTCCCAATTCTGATCTACAGGCAGACCCTGTAAAAATGATTTTTCCTCTTGTCATGGGCCTCCATTTCATTATAAGAATGATATTTAGGACACTTTAACCCTGCTAGACAGATGTAATTAAGAAAGACTTTTGCCCAAGGTCTCTGCTCAGAAAGAATACCAAATCTTCTTCTACCACACTATTAGCTCTTATTGTGGTTAGGTAAGAATTTGAATTAATTTAATCTTTTATCCTCCCTCCTTTTCTTGGAGCTATAATAATTTTGGTCATCACTAAATTATTGTTGGCTCATTTTGATTAGCTTTCAGCTGGAGATACCAACAATTCGAGAAAATCCCAGGGCGACCATAACATTTTCCTTAGATGTTTTACTTTCCCCCATTGAAATGAATGTACCCACTGAATGACACCTTAAAGAAGTTGGTTTCTTTTTGAGAACTTAACAGATGTAGATATAAATAAACAGTGGTTGAATAGACTGAGCATGAAAATTCTGGAATCAGGGTTTCAGACATTTGGGTGAGGAAAATGTGACAAGGGTCTAGAGCAGCCCCCTTCACATGCACACCAAAGTGCTTTTCTTATTGCAGCAGCAATGAACTGGTGGGGATTCTGCTAACTATCACTACATGAGCTTGTACTTTCTCTGATGTCAGTGCTTACTTTATAGACCTCTTGTTACTTCCCCTTCTCACTTAAGAGAGGGACAGCTGGGCATTCAGTCACAGACTCAAGACTCACCATAGTTCAAGTGAATAATCACTGGTGAAACCTTATTTATATATTGAATGCTGTGCTAATAAAAATGTACATAATAAAACTTGCACAAAAATAGAAATTATAAATTTAGTCAGAAAAATATTATATTACATTCAAAAATCATTAAGGAAACAATAGTTTATTGAGTGTGGGAATAAAGTGGTCAAATCATTGTTTTGGGAAAATCACTTTGACAATAATATGGAGAATTGACTGAAGTAGAAACAACAATTTGAAGTAGAGAGATCATTTAGGACGTAATCATTATGAGAGTCTCAGTGAGGAATGATGAAGGCCTTTAAGAGGATAGATGTGTGAGCTGAAGGAAAGGGATATGTGCAAGAGATACTGTGTTGTGCTCCTTAAGCAAATCATTAAATTTCCAATGTGAATAAAAGTTTATACTATGGAAATCATCAAACCACCACTTAAATTTTTTTTATAATGCCATCACAGTCACTTCATTCCTAAACCCTCTGTCTAAGTATATTTATGCTAACTGCCCTAACAATGATAAAGTTATTGGGAATTGCAAGTATCAAATGCCCAAGTAGGAATGTAAACAGTTTATCCCTATTGAATCCCTTATAGCTTTTTGTCATTTGCTTTTTGTTTCTTCTCTTGAGTCCTGTATTTGAAAGTCAAAATTTCTATTCAGTTCTAGTCTTTTTATCTTGAAAATTTTTTATTGAATTGAATTTCTACTTTCCCTAAAGGATTATCCTCAGTTTTGTTGTGTAGACAATTTGTGTTTGTAATTCTAACTCTTTTGCCTTTTGGAATATTGTAGCTTAAGCTCTCTGATCCTTTATTTTAAATTTATTTATTAAATTTATTTATTTATTTATAATATTTTTCCATGGTTACATGGTTCATGTTCTTTCCCTCCCCTCCTCCTATCGCCCTCCCATAGCTGACACGCAATTCCACTGGGTTTTACATGTGTCATTGTGATTCTTTATTTTTGAAACTGCTGGATTTTGTGTTATCCTGACTATGGCTCCACTATTTGATTTCTTTCTTTCTGGCTACTTGTGATATTTTCTCTTTGACCTGACGGCTCTGGATTTGGGCTACAATATTCTTGGCAGTTTCCATTTTGAGATATCTTTCAGGAAGTGGGTAGTGGATTCTTTCAGGTTCTATTTTATCATCTGGTTCCAAAATAACAATGGAGTTTTCCTTGACAATTTGTTGAAAGATGTCTAGGCTCTTTTCATGACACTGGTTTTTTAGTAGTAAACTAATTCTTAAATTATCTCTTCTAGATCTATTTTCTAGGACAGTCATTTTTCCACTGAGAAATTTTACATTCACTTTTATTATTTCCCTTCTTTTGATTTTTTAAAAATTGTTTCTTGATTTCTCATGGAATTATTAACTTACCTGCTCAATTCTGATTTCACTATTTTCTTTTGTGAATGTTTGTATGTCTTTTTCAGTGTTATATTCTGCTTTTTAAAATGTTCTTATCAGTAGATTTTTATGCCTTTATATCATTTGGCCTATTATGATTTTTTAAGATATAATTTTCTTCATTAAAATTTTTGCCTCCTTTACCAAACTATTGAAGTTTTTCATGATTTTCTTATGAGCTCTATCTCATTTATTTACCCAATTTTCCTGTCTCTTTTATTTGATTTTTAAAATCCTTTTTGATATAATACAGGAATTATCTTTGTAACTAAGAACAATTTACATTTTTCTTCAAGGCAGTTTTGACTTTTTGTCTTCTTGTTCATAATATATTTAAAAGTTATTCTTCTCTTTTCTTACTATTTCTACTTTTATGGCTTTTTAGAAAGGGCCATAACATCGTTAAGAGCTGATAAAGTAAAGAAAGTATCAACAATGAAACAAAATTAAATGTTACTTTATTTTTTCAATGCCATGGTATGAATGTGTCCATGTATTCTTATTTTAAATGTTGTCTTCTACATGCCGAAGTCACACTACCTAAATTAAAGAAGTTGAGGAAATGCCTTGACTCATTCAGGATGCTAAGTACCTATTTAGTGTCATTTGTCCACCCCCTAAGGAAATGATGAGAAAGTAGAAGGTCATTAGTTGAATAACAAATGCATACTTATAGTGTTTCTTCTAGGCTGGCCAAGAAAGTTCAGCAGTACCTCTCCTAGTTAACTAATTCTAAGTACTGCTTGGAATTAGAGGATCATAGATCTAAAGCTGGAAAGGACTTCAGAGGTCATATCATCCAATCCTTTCATTTTATAGATGAAATAACCAAGGCCCAAGACAATAAAATGCTTAAAAGTCACACAAAGATCTCTGATTCAAGAGTCAATTCTCTTTTGGCTATACTTGAACTTCTTTTGGCTTCATTATTTGTTGAGAGATAATCCTAATAAAATATTACTTACATAAAAATAGATTTTTGTTGATAAAAGTATTGCACAAAGATAGGAGAAGTAAAGCCCTTCCTGAGGTCCATCTGGTCAGAGACCATTTCTGATGTTCAGTGTAAGAATCACAGATATGGAGGGAAATTAACCAGCTGGGTATGTATAGAAAAAGATAATAAAAATAACAATTTTAATAATAAGGAGGAAGAGGACAAAAGTCATGGATAAATTGTCACATAAGATAAAGTTGAATTTATTATCATTTTTTTTTGGTGGGGGTAGGGAGATATCCCTATGAGGGTAGCAAAATACTGTTAAAATAATTAGCTCTGAAGCCTAGGGCCCCAGCTCTAAAACCTGTTTGTATTGCTTGGGTCACTTTAAAAGCTTTAAAGGCTTCTGTTTCTTCATCTGTAAAATGAAGGTGTTGGATTAAATGGATTCCAAGATCATTTCTAGATCTAGGATCTTATTATTAAGAGGAACTATATTAATCAAGCTATATATCATTTAGATAACACTTTAAGGTTAAGAACTTTCCAACATAATCTCATATAATCTTCACAATAACCTTGAATAATAGCTGGGAATATTATTATTGCAACTTTACAAATGAAGGGGGAGAAAATAAACATTTAGTAAAATTTCTATTATCATTATTTGTTCCTCAAAACAACTGTTAGACAACCTTTATATGTAATTGCTATCATCATCTCTAAATGAGAAAATTCAGGCAAACAGAGGATAAGTGATTTACTCAAATAACACAGCTACTAAATATCAGTGGGAGAATTTGAACTCAGGTCTCCCTGATTCCAAGGCCTGTGGTTCATGGCTACTTCAAAGTATCTACTTTGAAATACTTGAAAGTTCACCTGTCATGTGGAATCAGATGACAGAATCCCTAGTACCTAGCAGGAACTTCAAGGAATATTTTATTGAATGACCTTAGAGGTCATCTACTAGAACCTTGAATAGGATACCTTACATTAAAAATATTCATTTCAAAAGGTCATTTGTCCTCTGTTTAAAGACTTCTAGGAATGGGAAAACGTCATGAGAGTACCCATTTTACATTAGTATAGCTCTAACCATTAGGACAGAGCCAAAGAGATCAAAGAGCTGGCCTCAGGGAAAGATGTATATCTAAGACCCACTACTGACAAATAATAGTTTTGTGACACTGAACCAACCAACCTTTCAGCATACCCAAGAAAGACTCTAAGACTGTAAGTTATAGACAAATTTCAAATTTGTATTGGTGGAGGATGTATCCTCTTGTAAATTTCCTTACACTAATGAAATTGAAGGTCAAGACCCCCACCCCCCAAAAATGATGGGGTGCTTTTTACTGATATTAAACAAAAATATCTCTCATCACTTTCCAATTCTTGTTCCTAGTTTTGCCATCTGGGGGCAAGTAGAACAAGTCTAATTCCTCTTCTACATGACAGCCTTTCAAAAAGAGGGATTAGACTTGTGCTGTGTTGCTCCTGAGGACAGAACCAGGAGCAATACACAGAGGTTACAGATTTGTCATTATGAGGTTCAGTATAAGAAATAACTTTCTAACACCACTGTCCAACACTTAGATGAATGATTGCCTTGGAAGCCAATACAATTGCAGAAGCAGGTATTGAGAATCTGCCATGTGCAAAGCAATGTTCTTGGCTCTGGAGACACAAAAGATTGGATCACACTGGACTAAACTGAACAGTGAACTATCTCACAATTAGCATAGCTCTTTAGGCTTTTTTTTGGCTACAGGAGGCTAGAGACATCTTCTGCCTCTTTACAAAAATCAGATCAGAATGGAAGGAGAAAAGCTTAGTGATAACTTCCAGTTTTTTTTTTTTTTAAATATATTTTATTTGGTCATTTCCAAGCATTATTCGTTAAAGACATAGATCATTTTCTTATCCTCCCCCCCCCAACCCCCCATAGCCGACGCGTAAGTCCACTGGGCATTAGATGTTTTCTTGATTTGAACCCATTGCTTTGTTGATAGTATTTGCATTAGAGTGTTCATTTAGAGTCTATCCTCTGTCATGTCCCCTCAATCTTTGTATTCAGGCAGTTGCTTTTTCTCGGTGTTTCCACTCCCATAGTTTATCCTTTGCTTATGAATGGTGTTTTTTTCTACTGGGTCCCTGCAAGTTGTTCAGGGACATTACACCGCCACTAATGGAGAAGTCCATTACGTTCGATGATACCACAGTGTGTTTGTCTCTGTGTACAATGTTCTCCTGGTTCTGCTCCTCTCGCTCTGCATCACTTCCTGGAGGTTGTTCCAGTCTCCATGGAACTTCTCCATTTTATTATTCCTTTTAGCGCAATAGTACTCCATCACCAACATATACCACAGTTTGTTCAGCCATTCCCCAATTGATGGGCATCCCCTCATTTTCCAGTTTTGGGCCACCACAAAGAGCGCAGCTATGAATATTTTTGTACAAGTCTTTGTGTCCATTATCTCTTTGGGGTACAGACCCAGCAGTGCTATGGCTGGATCAAAGGGTAGATATTCTTTTGTCGCCCTTTGGGCATAGTTCCAAATTGCCCTCCAGAATGGTTGGATCAGTTCACAGCTCCACCAGCAATGAATTAATGTCCCTACTTTGCCACATCCCCTCCAGCATTCATTACTTTCCTTTGCTGTTATGTTAGCCAATCTGCTAGGTGTGAGGTGATACCTCAGAGTTGTTTTGATTTGCATCTCTCTGATTATAAGAGATGTAGAACACTTCTTCATGTGCTTGTTAATAGTTTTGATTTCTTTATCTGAGAACTGCCTATCCATTTCCCTTGCCCATTTATCAATTGGAGAATGGCTTGATTTTGTGTACAATTGATTTAGCTCTTTATAAATATGAGTAATTAAACCTTTGTCAGAGGTTTCTATGAAGATTTTTTCCCAATTTGTTGTTTCCCTTCTGATTTTAGTTATATTGGTTTTGTTTGTACAAAAGCTTTTTAGTTTGATGTAGTCAAAATTATTTATTTTACATTTTGTGATTCTTTCTATATCTTGCTTGGTTTTAAAGCCTTTCCCCTCCCAAAGGTCTGACATGTATACTATTCTGTGTTTACCCAATTTACTTATGGTTTCCTTCTTTATGTTTAAGTCACTCACCCATTTTGAATTTATCTTGGTGTAGGGTGTGAGGTGTTGATCTATTCCTAGTCTCTCCCACACTGTCTTCCAATTTTCCCAGCAGTTTTTATGAAATAGTGGATTTTTGTCCCAAAAGCTGGGATCTTTGGGTTTATCGTATACTGTCTTGCTGAGGTCGCTTTCCCCCAGTCTATTCCACTGATCTTCCTTTCTATTTCTTAGCCAGTACCAAATTGTTTTGATGACTGCTGCTTTGTAATATAGTTTTAGGTCAGGGACTGCAAGGCCCCCATCATATGTGTTTTTTTTCATTATTTCCCTGGATATCCTTGATCTTTTGTTCTTCCAAATGAACTTTGTTATGGTTTTTTCTAAATCAGTGAAGAAGTATTTTGGTAGTTCAATGGGTATGGCACTAAATAGATAAATAAGTTTGGGTAGGATGGTCATTTTTATTATATTGGCTCGTCCTATCCATGAGCAGTTAATGTTTTTCCATTTGTTCAAGTCTAGTTTTAGTTGTGTGGCGAGTGTTTTGTAGTTGTGTTCATATAGTTCCTGTGTTTGTCTTGGGAGGTAGATTCCTAGGTATTTTATTTTGTCTAAGGTGATTTTGAATGGGATTTCTCTTTCTAGTTCTTGCTGCTGAGCTGTGTTGGAGATATATAGAAAAGCTGATGATTTATGTGGGTTTATTTTGTATCCTGCAACTTTGCTAAAGTTGTTGATTATTTCAATTAGCTTTTTGGTTGAATCTCTAGGATTCTTTAAGTAGACCATCATGTCATCCGCAAAGAGTGATAACTTGGTCTCCTCCTTGCCTATTTTGATGCCTTCAATTCCTTTATCTTCTCTAATTGCTACTGCTAGTGTTTCTAGTACAATGTCAAATAGTAGAGGTGATAATGGGCATCCTTGTTTCACTCCTGATCTTATTGGGAATGCATCTAGTTTATCCCCATTGCAGATGATATTAGCTGTTGGTTTTAGATATATACTGTTTATTATTTTTAGGAATGACCCTTCTATTCCTATGCTTTCTAGTGTTTTTAATAGGAATGGATGTTGTATTTTATCAAAGGCTTTTTCTGCATCTATTGAGATAATCATGTGGTTCTTGCTAGTTTGCTTGTTGATGTGGTCAATTATGTGGATGGTTTTCCTAATGTTGAACCAGCCCTGCATCCCTGGTATGAATCCTACTTGATCATGGTGAATGATCCTTCTGATCACTTGCTGGAGTCTTTTTGCTAGTATCCTATTTAAGATTTTTGCATCTATATTCATTAGGGAGATTGGCCTATAGTTTTCTTTCTCTGTTTTTGACCTGCCTGGTTTTGGAATCAGTACCATGTTTGTGTCGTAAAAGGAGTTTGGTAGAACTCCCTCATTGCTTATTATGTCAAATAGTTTGTATAGTATTGGGATTAACTGTTCTCTGAATGTTTGATAGAATTCACAGGTGAATCCATCAGGCCCTGGGGACTTTTTCTTTGGAAGTTCTTTGATGGCTTGTTGGATTTCAATTTCTGATATGGGATTATTTAGGAATTCTATTTCCTCTTCTGTTAGTCTAGGCAGTTTGTATTTTTGTATATATTCATCCATTTCTCCTAAATTGGTGTATTTATTGCCATATAATTGGGCAAAGTAATTTCTAATGATTGCCTTAATTTCCTCCTCATTGGAGGTGCTGTCCCCCTTTTCATCTTTAATGCTGTGAATTTGCTTTTCTTCCTTCCTTTTTTTAACTAGATTGACCAGTACTTTGTCTATTTTGTTTGTTTTTTCAAAGTACCAGCTTCTTGTCTCATTTATTAAATCAATAGTTCTATCACTTTCGATTTTATTAATTTCTCCCTTAATTTTTAGGATTTCTAATTTGGTTTTCTGCTGGGGGTTTTTAATTTGATCGCTTTCCAGTTTTTTCATTTGCATTTCCAATTGATTGATCTCTGCTCTCCCTTGTTTGTTAATATAAGCATTCAGGGATATGAATTTACCTCTGATTACCGCTTTGGCTGCATCCCAAAAGGTTTGGAAGGATGTTTCGCCATTGTCATTTTCCTCGATGAAATTATTAATTGTTTCTATGATTTCTTCTTTAACTAAACGGTTTTGGAGTATCATATTGTTTAATTTCCAATTGGTTTTAGATTTGGTTTTCCATGTACCATTACTAATCATTATTTTTATTGCCTTGTGATCTGAGAAGGCTGCATTCATTATTTCTGCTTTTCTGCATTTGTGTGCTATGTTTCTGTGACCTAATGTATGGTCAATTTTTGTGAATGTGCCATGTGGTGCTGAGAAGAAGGTGTATTCCTTTTTATCCCTATTTATTTTTCTCCATATGTCTATTAATTCTAATTTTTCTAAGATTTCATTCACTTCTTTTACCTCTTTCTTATTTATTTTTTGATTTGATTTATCTAAATTTGATAATGGTTGGTTTAAGTCTCCCACTAGTATGGTTTTATTGTCTATTTCTTCCTTCAATTCTCCTAGTTTCTCCATTAGAAATTTGGGTGCTATATTATTTGGTGCATACATATTGATTAATGATATTTCCTCATTGTCTATAGTCCCTTTTAACAAAATATAATTACCTTCCCTATCCCTTTTGATCAGGTCTATTTTTGCATTGGCTTTATCAGATATCATGATTACCACTCCTGCCTTCTTTCTATCAGTTGAAGCCCAGAAGGTCTTACTCCATCCTTTAATTCTGACCTTGTGGGTGTCAACCCGCCTCATGTGTGTTTCTTGAAGACAACATATGGTAGGGTTTTGGATTCTAATCCATTCTGCTATTCGTCTACGTTTTATGGGTGAGTTCATCCCATTCACGTTCAAAGTTATGATTGTCATTTGTGGACTCCCTGGCATTTTGATTGCCTTCCCTAATTCTAACCTTTTCTTCTTCGGCTCTACCTTTTAGTCCAGTGATTTACTTTGAAACAGTCCCCCTTGTCCCCTCCCTTGATGTTTCCCTTTTTAGTCCCTCCCTTTTTGTTCCCTCCCCCTCCCCCCTCTCTTACCCTCCCTTTTTGTTCTCCCTCTCCCCCTCCCCCCCTTGGTTTTCCCTTCTCCTTACCCTTGTTGGGTAAGATAGAATTCAAGATCCCAATGGATCTGGAGGTTTTTCCCTCTCAGAGCTGGTTTCCCTGAGATTGAGGTTTAAGTAACCCCCCCCCCCTCTTCCTCTCCTTCTTATAGGAGTTTTCTTCCCCTCCCCTTCCCATGTGAATCTTTGTGTGAGAATGATTATTCTATTTGGTCTTTCTTTACCCCCTATTTATACATTACATTTTCCCCACATGTTAGTATACATAGGTTGATATAAATGTAGTCCTTATAGAAGAGAGTTTGAGTAAAAGAAGAAGATAACATTTTCCCCTTTCCTTAATATTTACCTTTTCAGGTATTCCTTGCTCTTTGATTTTCGGTATCAAACTTTCCACAGAGCTCTGGTCTTTTCTTTGCAAAAAGTTGGAAGTCTTCTATTTTGTTGAATGCCCATACTTTCCCTTGGAAGTATATAGTCAGTTTTGCTGGGTAGCTGATTCTTGGTTGGAGACCCAGCTCTCTTGCCTTTCTGAAGATCATGTTCCATGCCTTACGATCATTCAGAGTAGAACTTGCAAGGTCTTGGGTGACCCTGATTGGCATTCCTTTATATCTAAATTGTCTTTTTCTGGCTTCCTGTAGGATTTTTTCTTTTGTTTGATAGCTTTGGAATTTGGCAATTACATTCCTGGGAGTTGTCTTTTGGGGGTTTAGTGTAGAAGGTGTTCTGTGAGCTCTGTCAGTGGCTGTATTGCCCCCTTGTTCTAGAATCTCTGGGCAATTTTCTTTGATTATATCTTGTATCACCATGTCCAGTTTGGTGTTTATTTCTGGCTTATCTGGGAGTCCAATTATTCTTAAATTATCCCTTCTCCCCCTATTTTCCAGATCTATCACCTTGTCCGTGAGATATTTTATGTTCTCTTCTAATTTCTTGGTATTTTGGCTTTGCTTTATTGATTCTTGCTCTTTTACACGATCGTTGTCTTCCAGCTGCCTGATTCTGGCCTTTAAAGCCTGGTTTTCTTTTACAGTTTGGTCAAACTGGTTTTGTAGATGCGTGAATTTCTTTTGCATTATTTCCAACTTTTCCTCCCAGAAGGCTTCCATCTTTTTGGTCATTTCTGATTCAAATTCTTCATAGGTTTGTGGAGAGTTTCCATTTCCTTTGGAAGGTTTTGGAGCATTTTCTTTTATATTATCTTCTGTCTGCTCTGTATTTTGTATTTTGGCTCCATAGAATGTGTCCAAAGTCGCCCCTTTCTTCTTATTTTTCTTGGTATTTTGGGGCTTCTGTGGTTCTGTGGAGTTTGTCATCTCTGAATGTGGAGGATTAGTTTTTCTTGTCTCTTTCTGGTGTTCAGAGGCAGTCCTGGGCAGATAGTTCTATGGGCTTTCCCTGGGTTAAACTGAATATGCCTCACTGGAACTGGAATGGAAGGGTCGGACCACGAGGCCACACTCTCCCCCCCGGCTCGCTTTCCGGAAGTTGCCTTCAGAATCGCTGGCCGTGAGGCTGTTTCGTTGGCCTGCGGGGGGGATGGGCTGCTGCTTCCCCAAGCTCCGAGAGCACAGACTTTCACTGAGACTTGGATAGCAGGATCCAGCCCGTGAGGCTGTCTTGCCCGCCCTGAGGGTTGCTGTTGTTTTGACCAGCTCTCTGCAGCGGAAGCCCCAGGCAGTAACTTTCACCGGGACTGTAGAAGGCCCTGAGGGTTGTTGTTTCCGAGGACCCTGCTCTCTGAGCCGGCCGGGCTGCGGCTTCCGGGAGCCTTGGACTCTGCGCTCCTACCCCTGAGGTCCGAGTGATCTCGGGTTCTGGCTTTTAAGGGGAGCCGTACCTTTTGAACCGGGTCCGGGTCCAGGAGGAGGGTTCCCAGGGTCTGTGCTGTTGATCGTTTTGAATTTCGGCGCCTTAGGAGCTTATCGTTTGAGATTGGTCGGGAAGGGTTTTCCGGAGATCTGAGCTTTAGCTTTCTCTAAGCCGCCATCTTAACCGGAAGTTCGATAACTTCCAGTTTATTTAACAATAGTCTATAAAATCCTAGAATCATCAATAGAACTAGAACAAAAAAAAAGAAAAAGAAAACACACACACACACACACACACACACACACACACACACACACACACACACACACACCCTCTAATAAAGTTGCTTAACTTTCATTTCCAAATTGGTAATGATTGGTCTAACACAGTGCACTCTCTTTTTCTTTTCACCTTATAGTTATTAAAGGTAAATTGTAACCATGGAAGGAAAAATATTGGGGTGGAGTATTTCCAATCAAAATAGACTAAATATTTACATAGAGTGAGAAGATGATTTTAGGAAATGCTTAAGCTGTTTAAGAATGCTGCTATTTCTACCTTTCCAGGTTCATTAAACATTCCCTCCTTTTATTTATTTTTTTACTTATATATTATTTATTCCTCCATTTATTAAACACATCCTCCCTTTCATGAACTCTACTCTTCTGATAATAAAGCCTATTTGCTAGCTCCCATTTATGATCTCTCAACTCCTGGCTCTATGTTTCTGCATGGGCTCTATCTGAATGACTGCCTCTCCTCACTTAGGAAAGGGATGCCTCTTAAAAACTTTAACTTCCTCCCAGGCTTGGCAGAAATGCCACACCCAGTCATTAGCAGGTTGAAAGGATAAATTGAAGGAATATACTGGAAGCCTATTCTGATTGTTTTTCTAGTTCCTAGTGGCCCTTCCCAGAAAGCAATTTAATAGATTTTGCATTTACTCATCTGCATCCAGATTGTTCTCCTTCTTCGAACCCAGTCCACTCTACTTCCAAAATATAAATTCTCCAAAGGCAGAAATTGGTCCATCTTTGTCTATATCCCCATCAACTAGACTGGTGCTTGGTTACATACATATCAAGTATTTAATAAACATTTCTACACTGAAAAGTAAATTAAAATATGTGTACAGTACACATACATTTTCCACTTTTAAAAATTTCTTAACTGTTGTCAACATAGTGTGATATAATTCATTTAAAGAAGCAGAAATGAAGCTTTTAAATTTCGTCAGTGTCATTTGATTTTTAAGGCTTTGGGGGCTGCTAATTAGCTTCTTCTCTGATTACCAGCCGGGTGGTTTTCAAGGCTCATTTAACAAATAAGAACTCAGGGTCCCTCTTGTTCTCAGTTTGAGCCCAGGTGTATACAGAATTTTTTCCCTTTATTTCTTACAAACATAACCATTATTTTTTTGAGGGAAAATGAAGCCATAAGAATGACGGGGCATTTGGGTAAAATGAAAGACTGGATAAAACACCTCTATTATTATCCAAAATAACTAAAAGAGGGAACCTATTAGTTCCATGTATCTGCCCTATTTACCAGACAAACTGAACTACTTACTATGTGGTAAATATGCCCTACAATTTCCCACCTCTCTATCTTTGCTTTCATTCTTCTGTCTTCCAGAATTCCCTCCCCTTTAAGATATTTCTGTCAACATTCTAACTCACTATTCCAGTTCCATGTCAAATACTGGCTCCTTCATGGAACTTTTCGTGATCTTTCCAGGCAAAAGTGACACTTGCCTCTGTGAAATTATTTTGTACCCCTCTTTACATTTTCATAGAATACTTCATCTTGCCATAATATTTGAATGTCTTATTACCCTCACTATACTATAAACCTCACAGAGGCTTATATGTCATTACTATATGTCAACCTCACTATGTCATTCATAGGGCCATTCACCTAGTGACCTGCACCAAATAGGTATGGATTTATTAGTTGTTGAATTGGGTTAAACATGTATGCCAGTGTCTTTGAAAGGATAAGATGTAGGAACCTATTTTGCAAAAGGTCAAATCTAACAGACAACGTCCATCTGATTCTACTTAGATTTCATGGTGGCAATTTTTGAAGTGACTTGATTCATGTGTGGCTAGAATTCATGGACCAAACTGTGTGGGACAAGCTACCACCCACAGTTTCTGGATTTGTTAACACGACAGTTGGCTGTGGTCCTTCCTCAAAAAAAAAAAAGAAGAGAGGTAGAAAAAAAATTACCCATGGCCAGTTTCATTGTTAAAAGGAATTTTCTGCCTTAAAACCCATGGAATACAGCATTGCTTCAACTCTTAGCCAAAAATTCTTTGTTGGAAAAGAAAAAGGATGATGTATTTTGGCTAAAAATGCTAATTTCTCACAAGATAAAAAAAATCCTGTAAAATAGAGAATGGTTGAGAGAAGTGAATTATTGAATGAGGTGGGAAGGAGTGTTAAGGGAAAGAGCACCTAATGAGACCAAAAAGTATTTCTCATCCACCTGAGAGAATAGAAAATTCCAGAACTTAAGAAGTAGAAGGATGGGGGCCTTGCAGTCCCAGATCTCAGACTATATTATAAAGCAACGGTATTCAAAACAATTTGGTACTGGCTAAGAGACAGAAAGGAGGATCAGTGGAATAGACTAGGGGTAAGTGACCTCAGCAAGACAGTCCATGACAAACCCAAAGATCCCAGCTTTGGGGACAAAAATCCACTATTTCATAAAAACTGCTGGGAAAATTGGAAGACAGTGTGGGAGAGACTAGGAATAGATCAACACCTCACACCCTACACCAAGATAAATTCAAAATGGGTGAATGACTTGAACATAAAGAAGGAAACTATAAGAAAATTAGGCGAACACTGGAACACTGAATAGTATACATGTTAGAACTTTGGGAAGGGAAATATTTTAAAACCAAGCAAGACTTAGAAAGAGTCACAAAATGCAAAATAAATAATCTGGACTACATCAAATTAAAAAGCTTTTGTACAAACAAAACCAATGTAACCAAAATCAGAAGGAAAGCAACAAATTGGGAAACAATCCTCATAAAAACCTCAGACAAAGGTTTAATTACTCAAATTTACAAAGAGTTACAGCAATTGTACAAAAAAATCAAGCCATTCTCCAGTTGATAAATGGGCAAGGGACATGAATAGGCAGTTTTCAGATAAAGAAATCAAAACTATTAATAAGCACATGAGAAAGTGTTCTCAATCTCTTATAATCAGAGAGATGCAAATGAAAACAACTGTGAGATATCACTTCACACCTAGCAGACTGGCTAACATGATAGCAAAGGAAAGTAATGAATGCTGGAGGAGATATGGCAAAGTAGGGACACTAATTTACTGCTTATGGGGTTGTGAACTGATCCAACCATTTTGGAGGGCAATTTGGAACTATGCCCAAAGGGCAATAAAAGACTATCTGCCCTATGATCCAGCCATAGCACTGCTGGATTTGTACCCCAAAGAAATAATAAGGAAAAAGACTTGTACAAGAATATTCATAGCAGCGCTCTTTGTGGTGGCCAAAAATTGGAAAATGAAGGGATGCCCTTCAATTGGGGAATGGCTGAACAACTTGTGGTATATGTTGGTGATGGAATATTATTGTTTTAAAAGGAATAATAAAGTGGAGGAATTCCATGGAGACTGTAACGACCTCCAGGAAGTGATGCAGAGCAAAAGGAGCAGAACCAGGAGAACATTGTACACAGAGACTGACACACTGTGGTACAATCGAACATAATGGACTTCTCCATTAGTGTCAATGCAATGTCCCTGAACAATCTGCAGGGATCTAGGAGAAAAAACACTATCCACAAGCAGAGGACAAACTGTGGAAGTAAAAACACTGAGGAAAACCAACTGCTAGACTACAGGAGTTGAGGGGATATGACTGAGGAGAGACTCCAAATGAACACTCTGGTGCAAACACCAACAACATGGAAATGGCTTCGAATCAAGAACACTTGTGATACCCAGTGGAATCGTGTGTCGGCTATGGGATAGGTGGGGGCCTGGTGGGAGAAAATGATCTTTGTCTCCAATGAATAATGCTCAGAAATGACCAAATAAAATAATGTTAAAAAAAAGTAGAAGGAACTCCAATTGCCATCTATTATAACTTATCCTCCCTCACCAAAGCATCTCACCTATTACCTACCTGCCAAGTGGTCATCCATTCCTGCCTAGAACTCCTATGAGGTGAAGCTCATTGCTTCCTGATGTAGTTCATTCCGCTTTTGAACAGCTCTAATTGTTAGTAAATTAATGTGGTTTGCATTTAATGAGGGATGACTGCAAGGACCAATATGATTATATTTAGTAAGATGTATAATTTTGAAGAACATCACAAATCTCTGTGTTACTATCGTGCCATCAGGTTTATGCCATATTTCCCTGTGAGGAAGGTATCAATATTATTATAGATAAAGAAACTGAAACTCAGAGAAATTCACTGATACGCTCAAAATCACATAAATAACCAGTCATGACAAGAGTAGATAACATGATTACTATGGCAAGTCAGGGTGTTCGTTTGTAATACACACATACATATATAGGTGTGTAACCATACACATACTCTCATCTGGTTGTTGTTTGTCTAGTCACTTTTCAGTTCTGTCTGATTCTTTATTATCCCCTTTTCTAGGGATTTCCTGGGCAAAGATGCTAGAGTGGTTTTCCATATTTCCTTTTCCAATACACACATATGCATATGTGTTTATGTATATGTAAAGATGTCTGAATGTGTATGTGTTTGCTTATATACATATAAAATATGCTTGTCTGTATGAAGTACTTTCTACTGCTTAATTTTACTGTCATTTTGCCCTTGAAGTGGGATTGTGTTTAACTCTTTCCCTTCTCCCATCTTATTTCCCAGTCAATTGACTTGAATCCATAATAGAAAATACTTCCTAATTCCCTTTTTGTAGGCAGAAATCAGTTCTGTTAGCCCTGTGTTTCCATCCTGAGGTGATTATGGCACTTGACGATATGGCATGTTCAGCCTTTAAGCTGTCAGAGCTTAAAGACTGTCCAGTTCAGATAGATTTCTTCATTTTGTTGTGTGATCTCTCTGCCTGCCTCTCTCTCTCTCTCTCTCTCTCTCTCTCTCTCTCTCTCTCTCTCTCTCTCTCTCTCTCTTTCCCCACAATCTCTCTCTCAGCACAGGAAGTAGTGAGAGTAACTCAGCCCAACAAGGTAAAACTCAAGGGGACTGGGCAGAGCCCAATTCCAACTAGTTGAACAGCTATAAACCTTCACACAGCAGGCTGTCTCAGCAGCATGCTCAATCTGAGACCTAGACAGCTGAGCCAATCCCAGGCACAGTACAAGCACTGGACAGTACTCCTTTAACCACAGGAATGGAGATAAGCTTCAGTATGTAGACGAAATCCAGGGAAAATATAATTCCAAAATGAGTAAAAGTCAGGGACAAAAAACCTAATGCTTTCAACAAGAAAAATGGCCAATATACAATCTCAGAAAAAAGATAGCAATACAAAAATGAAAATATGTTGAAGCCACAAAAGAAAATATGAAAGGATGTTAAGGCCAAAATGAACCCTAGAAGAGCTCAAAAGAAAAGGTTAGAAAAACAAGTAATAGGAAGCATTGAAGAAAAATTATAAAAGTTAAAGGACAGAAAAAATCAATGGGTTAGCTAAATTTCCTGATGAAAAAAGCTACCTAAAAAGGAAATATAGTACCTCAAGATGAAAACTATAACTCCCTGTGAAAGGAAATACAAAAGAAAAAATGGCTCACTAAAATATATGTATGTTAGTAGATATTAGTTATATGATTGAGCAAGTCACTGAATCTCTGAATTTGTTTCATTTTAGACACACACAGACATAAATACATATGCATTTTTGTAATATTGAATCTCAGTTGGACTCTCCATGTTACTCAGCCCTCCATGTAATCTCTAGCTAACTCCATATCATATATCTTACCACAGGTACTCTGAAACTTTTCTTTTCCATTTTCTTCATGCTTTCAACAATGTTCCCTCTCAGTTTCTGCAAGTGTCCTGGTCTCCTACAATATAATAAGTCTGTATTAATTTCCTACTATGTAGGCCATAAGGTTGAAGCTTCAAGAAGAAACCCTCCTCACCTTTTCCTCTCACCTCTTCAATGTTTGCTGTATTTCTACAGTCCCTCTCCTTCTTCCTTTTTATTTTACAAATAGAAGGACCTCGGTTTTTTCTACACTAGTCCTTACTCTTGAATCCTTGATCTCATCTTCTCCCTGTCTTTAGGGTCTTTACTTCATCACTTATCCCATCTTGATATCTTTATATTTTGGCACTGACCCTTTGCCCTTGACTAAAAATGTACTCTGTTATCCCTTGCATTAAAACAAAAGCAATGAAACAAAAAAGACAGCACAGCTACTCCTTGAACTATAGTCCTCATTAAAAATTCCAGATCTTATATCCTCTCTCAGTAATGCTATATTATTGTGAATCATAGAATCCTTTATCTCAAAAGAGTCAAATTTATAGAAACCCAAAGGACAGTAGAAAGACTCATAGAGAACCTAAGAGGACTACAGTATTTTTTTTTGGAATAATGACTTTTGTTTGAGTAGTAGTCTAAGATACATCCTTGAGGGCAAATCTGTTGACCACTCTGGACTCATTTTTTGTAAGTGTAAAATGAGGAAACTGGACTGGTTTGTTGGTAAAGACTCTTTCATATGCATCGCCAGAAAAAGAGGCAGTCTGTTCATATAACTAAAACAAGAAATGAGGTACAATATGTTAGCGCTGTCCTGATATTCATGACATACATTTATGGAAAGACATAAAAGAACTAAGAAGGGGTAAAGCAGGCAAGAGTTGCCCCAGTGCACGAATATCAATTCTCGTATCTAGAATGTTTTTACTCCCCACCTTTTAGTTTCCTGTCTTATTCAAAAGCTAACTCAAGTCCTATTTCCCAAAGGAAGCCTTTCCCAGTCCCCTTTAACAGTCACTGCTTTTTCTTCTAAGATTTCCTTTCACCCACTCTATATAGGTCTTTCATATAACCAGGCATTTCATGTTGACTCACCCATAAGAATATGAGTTCCATTAGAAAAGGAACTTTACTTTGTATGAAAGTATAGCAAAGTGACATACAGCAAGCACTTAAATGCATATTAATTAAATCACTGAATAATTATAGTAATAGAATTAAGGGTATAAGATTCAAAGAATGTTTTCCTGTCTTTCAGATTAACAAAAACAATGGAGTGGTCTTGACAATACAAAGTAATATTAGGAATAGGACTTCAATGTCTCATGGAATGAAAACCCAGTGTAAAGAGTTGTTTTTTTTTTTTTCTGTTCAGTTAAAAGTCAAAATGGAGAAACATACCCAACTCCACAGAGATGGGATGCTTATACGAGGTGAGTGAGTTTGCAGATAGGAGACATTGCCCACATGTACTCATAGTATTCTAAAAACAAAGTTGTGCTAAGTTCAGAGTGGGTCAGCCACCAGTTCTAGGTGCAATCTGTTGTGTTCTAGGGGAAAGGACAGACTTCTTATCAGGTTAGTGTGTCATTGGCCTTGAAAGGGCAAACTGTTTCTTTTGGGTTGGCATAAAGGAAGGCAGCACAAATGAATTACAAAAAAACCTGGCTTTTATACCAACATAGAAGATTTAGTTGTTTTTCTTTAAATTTGTTTCCTCAAATAGCATTGTTAGAGAGGGAATGGATAGAATGCTGGCCTACCAATCAATAAGATCTGTCTCACATACTCATTAACAGTCTGATCGTGTGCTAGTTGCATAATATGCCTCAGTCTTAGTTTTTTCATCTATAAAATGGAAATGAGCATGGCACCTACATCATGTTAGTGTGAGGATCAATTAAGATAACATGTAAAATGCTTTACAAACATTAAATCATTATATTGTTATTATTATTACAGTGTTCCTTTCTCTGGATCATAAAAAAGGTGACATCAAAGAAGAAAAATGATCTGATATTGTAGAGTGGATTCCTGACCTATATTAGAAGATTAGAAGGTAAAAAAAAATGCACCACACACAGAGTAGAAAGGATAATAAGTAATCATGTTTTTAAAGGTATTGGATAGAAGTGGGAACGATAATAGACAATATATGGAAAAATAGCATATAATAGCAATAATCATGAAGATCTCCAATGAAGGGAAGCTATGTGGCAATATGTTCACTTGCTGGACATACTTTATAAGCAACAGGTTCAGATGGCTCAGATGGCTTCTGATATCCATTCCCACTATAGGATTCCTTAACATATCAGAGTAAGTATGATTATATCAACGAGCCTGATGAAAGATAATTGCATTAATCTTAGAATAAGTAATTCATAGGATCCTAGGTCTAGAGCTTAAAAGAATCTCACAGGTCATTTAGCCAAGTGTCTTATTTTCTATATGAAGAAACTGAAACCTAAGAAGGTTGCAATGCATAGGTGATGCAAGAGGGTTAGGGTTGAACCAAGATCCCCTTGTATAGAGAGCAAGTATTCTTTCCACTATATCAATGTCTTGCTTCATTGATCAAATCTCCCTTCATTTTTAGATGAAGACAGATGCCCAAGGAATGAAGTGAGTTTTGAGGTAATATAGGAAGGAAGTCACATAGCAAGAATTTGAATCCAGGATATCTAAGTCTGAATCATGTGCTTTTTTCCATGCTTGCTGCCAACTGGCCATTAAGATGAAAAATTTATTGATTTATTGATTTATTGTTTTATTTGTTTGTTTTTTACTTCTTTGCATTTTAATTTTTTACATTTTATTTAATTGATTGATTTAGAACATTTTTCCAAGATTACAAAAATCATGTTCTTTCCCCTCCCTCTTCCCAACCCTTTCCTATATCCAACTCATAATTCCACTGGGTTTTACATGTTTCTTTGGTCAAGACCTATTTCATTTTATTGATATCTGCACTAGGGTGATCATTTAGGGTTTATAACCCCAATCATATCCCCATTGACATATGTGATCAAACAGCTGTTTTTCTCCTGTGTTTCTACTCCTACAGATTTTTCTCTGAATGTGGATAGTGTTCTCTCTCATAAGTCCCTCAGGATTGTCCTGGATCATTGCACTGCTGCTAATAGAGAAGTCCATTACATTCGATTGTACCACAGTGTATCAGTCTCTGTGTACTATGTTCTCCTGGTTCTGCTCCTTTCACTCTGCATCAATTCATGGAGGTGTTTCCAGTTCACATGGAATTCCTCCAGTCCAGTGTTTCATTGAGAATAATAGTATTCCATCACCAACATATACCACAATTTGTTCAGCCATTCCCCAAGTGGAGGGCATCCCCTCATTTTCCAATTTTTTACTACCACAAAGAACAAGGCTATAAATATTCGTATACAAGCCTTTTTCCTTATTATCTCAATTGTACAAAAAAATCAAGCCATTCCCAAATTGATAAATGGGCAAGGGACATGAATAGACAGTTTTCAGGTAAAGAAATCAAAACTATCAATAAACACATGAAAGAATGTTCTAAGTCTCTTGTAATCAGAGAAATACAAATCAAAACAACTCTGAGGTACCACCTCACAACTAGCAGATGGGCTAACATGACTGTAAAGGAAAGTAGATATTAAGATGCAGAATTAAAAAAAAAAAACTCTTCCCTTCTGTCTTAATAGGAACTCAAAGGCAGAAAGGTAAGGCCTGAGTGAATGAGATTAAGTGATTTAGCCAGGGTCACAAACTTTCCTGCAAAGAATCCTTAGATTTAGTAAATTGGTAACTATAATATAAATAAGTGATCTTGGGAAGTCATAACAAAAAAAGGAGACGATTGTGGAAAGGAAACAAGACTGAGTTTGTGGAGGAAGGGGCAACTGGGAGTGGCAGTTGGGTCTTGTGACTAGCACTTCCGGCCAGCTGGGTTGGACTTCCTTCCTGGTGTTGGAGGAGAGAGGAGCTTGTTCAATCCAGTCTGGTGTGGTGTGCCTCTACTTTGTTCAGCCCGAAGACACAGGCTTCTGAAGGTTAGAACTGTTCTTGTTTGCTTTCTGTCTACTGCTAAGATTCTGAATTAGACAAAATGAGGACAGACATAGATTAGACAGGAGTGGGAGAAACCCACTACTAGCTGGTGGGGCCTGACCTCAACTCCATAAGCTGAGGAAAATCTCCAATCCCAACTAGTTATTAAACTTTATATTATTTGAATTCGTAGTCAGATAAGTGGACTATCTTTTCTGGGCATAGAGGGAACTGAACACCAGTTCAGTCATTCAACAACAAACAGTCCTTATCAGACCCCTGCTGCTTCCTCTCAGCAGGGGGCATCTCTCTCCTTTGCTTCACCGAGCAATATTCCCTCTTTCCCCTCAACTCCTCCATACCCTGCTAGAGACCTCCCATTATCCCATTTTTCCAATCCTCTGTTTTCTTTCCCAATAAATATTACAACAGTTCTTCTGCCTTGGAATCAATACTTAGCACTGATTCTAGGACAAAAGATTTTATTAAAAAAAGAGCATATAGTATATATATATATATATATATATAGAGAGAGAGAGAGAGAGAGAGAGAGAGAGAGAGAAAGAGAGAGAGAGAGAGAGAGAGAGAGAAAGAGAGAGAGAGAGAGAGAGAGAGAGAAGAGAGAGAGAGAGAGAGAGAGAGAGAGAGAGAGAGAGAGAGAGAGAGAGAGAGAGAGAGAGAGAGAGAGAGATGAGGCTGAGATGGCAATGCAGCAAAGCACTGTGGAGTGCTTAGGGCGTGTTGGAGCACAAAGGACAACATGGCCATCCAATGCAGCTGAGGAAGTCTCCAGGTGTAACGACTTTTTGTGCCACTCGACCCAGGTTTCCAACGCTGAGAGAGTGGGACTGTCTCTGTGCATTGACTTTTCCAATTAAATCTCCTTCATGTACAAGTGTCTTTGTGCACACTCATCTATCATAGATGAAAACGCACAAAGACAATCGTCATCCTTGGTTACCGAGAGACTACTACTACTACTATACAGTTAGGAAATGTCTCAGGTCAAATTTGAACCCCGGTCTTCCCCACTAGAGGTCTGACACTTCATTCACTGTGCCACTTAACTGGCCCAGAATGTAAAATTAAGGGTTAAATTTAGGTTTGAAACATGAATGATGACTTAAAAGTTAAGTCGAATATATGTGTGTATTTTAGTAGGAAGAATCCTTTCCCTTCATAAAGTATTTGGAAGCAAGTGATTTAGCTCACAAAGGTAGCATTCCAAAATATAGATTATCAGTTCCTGAAAAAAGTTATTTATTAATCAACTAATAAAAATAATAGAACTGTATACTACATTTTGTAATTATATATACTCACAGAAATATACATGTGTCTGCACAAAAATACATGTATACTATATATACACATATGCTTGTGTTTATAGATCGATAGATAAATGCACACAATTTATACTTTGTTAAATGATTTCCCTGTATCAAATACATTAAGCCCTATTTGCTGAGCAACTACTTTATTCCTAACCATGGGGAGAAATATAAAACCCTATCCTCAAGGACTATTCTTTCATTATCTTTGGGGAGTTAAGGGGGAAAAACTCTAAGGAACAACTGAACAACAATTAAATGTTAAATTTTTTGGTCTTGACTATAATTGCCCTAGAGTTCACAGAAGAAAGAGAGAGCAAATCATCTTTTATTGATCATGTTAGTTATGAACGGTTTATTTTATTTTGTTTTGTTTTGTTCTTTGGCAGAATGAATTAAGAACTGCATTCTCTTCCCCTTGGCTCAATTATTCCTTGTTTTTCCGCACCACTCACCCTAGAATTGACAACAGCCGAGGTTGGCTGGATGGGTCATGCTGAGCTAGTCACAAATGCCATAGCACATTATCTAAGACACCAGATGTAATGACCTTCTCACAAGCGACAATTAGTGAACATACCTCCCTTCCCTTTTATTTAGAATTCGACAAATGCAAAGTGATTGAAGCCTAGGATCATAACTACAAATCTCTGCACCTAGAAAATATTCACTTTGACACCAGATATTCAGGGTGGGTAATTAGTTTATTGGAAAGGACATTGGATTGAGGGAGTGGGAGACCTTGGTTGAAGGATTGCCTAGAAGGGCTAACTTGTTATCTGACCCTGGGCAAGTCACTTAACCTCTTTGGCAATATAAAACATGTATTTCTCTACTTTGCAGGAATATAATATCATTAACATGTACTTAATTTTGTGTAAGAGTGCTAAGACTAAAATTTCTTACAAAAATTGGGTGGGAAAAATATTATTTCTGTTTCTCATCTACTCTTGAAGTTAATATTTTGCCTTTTTAAGTAAAGACTTCTGTAGGAGTAAGTCAATTAGTAAACAAACATTTGTTAAGCACTTATTATGCCAAGCCCTATAGCAAGGGCTGGAAATGATATATGTATAATTACATATATATGATATATTTATATGTGTATATATGCAGACATATGTATTTATCAATATATATATATAACATATATATATATATAATATATATATATATATATATATCTGTGTTTATATTCCCTGTCCTTAGGGAGCTTATAGACTAAGACAATATATAAAAGGAAGCTGAAAGAACTGATAAATAGAAATAAGTAAGACATATTTTCATATTTACACATTTCTTTTTGTTAAATGATGCCTTCTCTAATGGGAAAGGCGAGGGAGGGAAGGAGAAATTGGGTATTTTAAAGAAACAAACAAATAAGTTAATCTAAAAAAAAAAGAAAAGAAACTATTCCATAACCTACTTTCCTTTGAAAATGTATATTTACCAGGACAATTAGAAAAAAAGTTAGGAAAAAATGGTTGTTGAGGATCCTTTTGTCTATGAGTATGGCTTTACTTTTAATTATGTTTTAAGTTACTTTTACTTCTGCTGCTCTATAAGTAGCATTTGGTTTGTGCGACAATGAATTTGTAAGTTTCTCGAGTGCAGAAACTTTCTTTTGCCTCTTTTTTGTCTACATAGTTCTAAGCACAATGCCTGGCATATAGTAGCTACCTAATAAATGTTTATGGAATAAATGAATGAATGAATGAATGAATGAATAATGGGAAATGAAGCTAAAAATTGAGAGAAAGTACAGGAGTTGGGAAGGGGATATTGGAAAAGTTCAGACAAATACAGATTTATGGAAACTGAAGATGTCAATGATTCAAATGATTAGATAATTTAATAAACTTAGCTTCTTAGTGTCAATTGCAAAACCTAGGAAAATCAAACATACTTCTGAAGTACAAATACACTTAGATTTGCTAAAAGTCATAAGATGGAGACATTAGATTATATCTGAACATGCAAATATTGGCCCATTTTAGTTGAATCATTGACTTTAAGTAGTTCTAGAGCGCATATAAATTTTAGCATGCTTACAGATATTAAAAAAAATGGCACCAAAATGATGTAAACTCAGAATTAGGAGGTAAGTTATCATCAAACTAATCAAGTGGGCAAATAGAAATATAGTCTCTTAAAAGATAACTTAATAACAGAACTTTCATTTATTAGTAATATGTAAAGATGGTATTCTCAGCTCCTTCCTCTGTCTCCCTACTCTGTTACCCTATTATCTATTACCAGCAAAATTTCCATGCCAGCGATTTTCAAAAGGAAGTTAGAGGATACTCAGTTCAAAACATGCATTGAAAAAAGACCAGTGCAATATCTTGAGCCAAGTGCTCATCCATCCCTTACCTGAAGGCTTTTGATCTGGTGGATCCTACTATCATTCAAGGCATTGCATTTCACTTGAGGATAGCTCTGTCAGGAATTTCTACTTTATGCCAAACCTCCTTTCTACTAGAGGTCCTATTTCTTCATACCTTCTCTTCCTTCCCAGTTTCACTCTTCTCTAGACTGATCATCTAAAAGTCCATCACCCGATTCTTATACAACAAAATCTTAAGGCCCTTTGTAATTCTGATTGATATCCTCTGGACACATTGCAGTTAATTGATCCTAAAATGCCATATTCAGAACAAAATCCCAGTATTCTCAGTCTAGTCTGAGTAGGTCAGTGAGAAAAATCATAAAAGTGTACTGATAAAACAGGAAGACCACTGTCACTCTGGAACTATTTTCCTCCTTTCTTCCCATAGCTATTCAGGCCAACATTCAAAGAATGCACCTGAAATTTCTGCCCTTTCTTTTCATTCTAATTCTCTCCTCTTCAGAGTATAATGGAGAGGTTTGTTGGTGGTAAAGAGAAAACAGGCTTCAGGAGAGACAGCTGAAAATTTAAGATTGATTCAGAGAGAGAAGAGTGGGTGTTGATTAATTTCCCCCTTCAGCCTTCCCTCCTCAGCTATGGCTGCTCTCACAGATTGGCTCTTGACCCCCTCCACTACTAGAGTCTAAAAGGTTTCTTCTCAGGAAAATATCTCTCCCCTTACAAGCTGCCCCACTCACTTGATTCAAATTTGGGAAAGGATAACCATTTTAATATAAATTAAGCCAACTAGGGAAACACAAAGAAAATAGCTGTCAGAGAAAGAATGGGTGAGGAAAATGGGGAAGGGGGTCCCTTCTTTAACTACACCTTTCCCTCCCTCCTCACATTTTGGGGGAACTCAGTCCTTGGCAGTCTGAGCCCCCTGAGAAATAGGTTGACTGACCCTGGTATTTGGCCCCTGGCCACAGTTCAGACCCAGGGTACCAGGAGTTGTGAAGTACAAGTTTTGACAAAAGCTCAAATGTCTTTCTTCAGATCTTCCTTCAGTTGGGAATGGGGGGGGGGGGGGGGAGAATGTCCAGTCACCAGGAGAGGAAAGAGATGGATATATCCCAGAGGAAAGGCTTGGCCAGACCTCTACTCCTAAACTTCTCAAGGTTGAGAGAGATCCAACTGAAATCCCAGCCTGAATCTTCTGTCTTCTCAACATTCCAGACCTCCTGGGACTCCTCCCCTATAGAGCTGAGCAGATCTGCAAAAACTCTTCAGCCTGGCACTTTTCCTATGTGCAAACCCTCTGTCACAAATCCTCTGTTTTCCTGTTGTTATCGTGATGTCAACATGTGCCCAAGCAACTTACTTACCTTCTGTATGCCTATTCTAATCTATCCATGCTACTTATTATTTCCACATAACCTCCCTCCTCCCAAAATAATAAATCTTATCCTAATCTATTTGCTAACCTAAGGTCCTATATTTTCCTAAAGGCTGAGTCATGGGAAGGAGGGTTAGCATTATGTGTCAACAAAATTTTTACAATATTACTATTATAAATACAAAGTAATTCCTATTGCAATCAATATAAACTTTAGCCCTTGAGTAAAATTGAACTATCCTATGCCTTATGTAATTCTAATTCCAAAATAACAATTCCTAAGTTAGTGTATATGTATATATACTAACTTGTATCTAATGAAATCTGGCTTATTCTGTCCCTATGCTACCTCTCTAAATACAACATTCCCTTTTCCACCCTAAACGAATCTGTCCCTACTTATTAATGGTTAGTATGTTAACTCTTTCCTTTCAATCTATATTAGTAGATTAGATCATTAGTATACTACATATGTACGTCTGGGTTTTGTACACAAGAGGCATTCCTAATTTTTGTTCTCAGTTTGCTTGTTATAGGATACCTGGAGCTGAAAAAGAGACATCAGGACTGCTTTCAAATGTACAAGTTGTGGAATTTTCCACGAATGCAGGTATCAAGTGGGTGGCTATGGGCAACTAATTAAAAAAATTAAAATGAGCACTTGGAATCAGGCACAAAGTTTCTGAGAAATTAGTTGGTTTCCTTAGGGAAGGTTCAGGAATACGGGCTCTTGCTACCTGAAACCTGTCCTCTTAAAGCCCATCCAAGACATATGTCACCCAGAGAAAGCTTGGTGTAAAAATCCATGGTGTTCTTTCACATGGGACCTCAAACAAGAGTTCTTTAGGGAAAGTTCTCGATTCTGGCCCCCCAAATAAAGCTGACATTTTTGACAAGGCCCTTAAGTTGGCTGCTCCCCAGGGTACAATAACAGAGAAGAGACTGAGCAGGTGGTAGTAATAGGCATTACATCCTTGTGGGGATTTTTTTCTAACATGGATTATCATGGAGGTTTTTTTCAGGGAAACTTCCATGAATCTTGAGTATTTTAGAACTTTTTAATAATCACTTCTTTCATTGATTTCACAGCTGAAAGTTAAGAAAAAAAAATTGTCTGTACACATATTGGTTGTGAGAATCCCTTGTTCCCATCTCCCTTTACTCCTCCTTTCCCTTCATTGTTCTCTGAGACTAGTTCTGTTTTTATGATGTTAAAATGAAACAAGTGGCCAATTGATGGCAATAAGTGACTGGAGAGTGATAAAATATTGTCACTGAGTCAAAATGAATCCAGAAAGAAGGATTATGAGAGTAAATTTACTCTTTTTTTTCTTAAAGAAAGGGAGGATACTTAAATACTAGATCCTAGAGAGATGAGACATGAGATCCTAACTTAATTAATACGACCATTCTAATTATTGTCTATGTTGACACTCTAAGGTAGTGGTACAGTATGACCCAATAAATGAATAACTTGTATAAACTCTGCTATTAATTTATTATAAACAGGTGGAACTCCATTTCCTTACCTATATGATAGGTGGTTGCATTGCATCAGACTTCTACACCTTTCTGCTTCAAAGATCACTTTGCCATTATAAAGAAACTTATTGGTTCCTTCTTGGAATAGTGTTTTTAAATAAATAAAATGCATAGTATTGAAAAGGAAACTGATTATATTAAAGTTATTCAATATTTTTAAAAATATGTCCATGGACTTCAAGTTAAGAACTTGTGGAATAGATAATCCTTGAGGTTCTTGCCTAGTATATACTTGAATATAAATAATAAATAATCCCACTCCTATCCTCCAGGAGCATTCACCTGGGATCACCACCTTATTTATTTATCAACCTTGGCTTTAAAGAACTTTGTCTTACATCTAAAAAATAGTCTTTCTTCCAAGGATTGTTTGTGTTTGTTAACTTGATCCAGACAATAGAGACACTACTACCATAAACATTCTAACCTCTTTTATTCTCTTCTCAATGGCACACCCTATCTCCTGGGCCACCCCATAACCTGTAAGTGGGGACTGAGCTGCAGGAAGAGGTGCCATCATCAGATATGCCCTGGCCTCCTTACGGCCTCCCTCAAAGCTTCCCCAGTGCAGAGTTCCCAGGAACCATTTAAGATGGTTCAGTAGGAAGAATGACATCCAGGACAACCCTACACTTTTACCTTTCTTCTTACTGGGATTCCTGACTACTTCCAGAATTTGAGACTGAAGAAAGTTAACAACTCTATTCCCTTTATGAAAGAAGACCATGTCTTCCCATCTACTTTATTCAATGCTATATATATAATAATGTATGTGTTTTAGCATTTTATAGTAAAGCATTATTGATATCATTTGTTTTTATCATACTACCAGGATTTTTCTCATCTACTTTTGGTCCCCTTTCAGAAAGTTATGTTACATAACAAATAGTATAAATTTTTTTGAAAAATTTATTTAATTAGATGATTTAAAGTATTTTTCCATGGTTAACATGTTCTTTCTTCCTCTCCCTTAGTCCCCTCCCATACCTGATCCACAATACCACTGGTTTTAACATGTATCATTGATCAAGACCTATTTCCATATTATTAATATTTGAACTACAGTGATCTTTTAGTCTACATGCCCTGTCATATCCCCATCAAACCATGTGACAAAGTAGTTGTTTTACTTCAGCGTTTCTTTTCCCACAGTTCTTCCTTTGGGTGTTTCTCATAAGTCCCTCTGAATAGTTCTGGATCATTGCAATAATACTAGTAGAGAAGTCCATTTGATTTGATTTTACCACAGTGTATCAGTCTCTGTGTACATTGTTCTCTTGGTTCTGCTCCTTTCACTCTGTATCAATTGCTGGAGGTCATTCCAGTTCACATGGAATTCCTCCAGTATATTATTCTTTTGAGCACAATAGTATTCCATCACCAGCATATACCACAATTTGTTCAGCCATTCCCCAATTGGAGGGCATCCCCTCATTTTCCAATTTTTTGCTACCACAGAGTGCAGTTATGAATATTCTTGTACAAGTATTTTTCCTTATTATCTCTTTGGAGTACAAACCCAGCACTGCTTTGGCTGGATCAAAGGACAGATAATCTTTTAGTGACCTTTGGGCATTGTTCCAAATTGCCTTCCAGAATGGTTGGATCAATTCACAACTCCACCAGCAAAGCATTAATGTCCCAATTTTGCTACATACCCTCCAACATTTATTACTTTCCTTTGCTGTCATATTAGACAATATACTAGATGTGAGTTGATATCTCAGTTGTTTTGATTTGCATTTCTCTGATTATAAGAGATTTAGAACACTGTTTTCATGTGATTATTAATAGCTTTGATTTCTTTATCTTAAAATTGCCTATTCATGTCCCTTGCCCATTAATCAATTGGGGAATGGCTTGATTTTTTTGTAAATTGATTGAGCTCTTTATGAATTTGAGTAATTAGACCTTTGTCAGAGGTTTTTGTTATGATGATTTTTTCCAAATTTGTTGCTTCCCTTCTAATTTTGATTGCATTGGTTTTTGTTTGTACAAAAACTTTAAAATTTAATGTAATCAAAATTATTTTGCATTTTATAATTTTATTTAACTCTTGCTTGGTCTTAAAATCTTTCTTTTCCCCAAAATCTTACAGGTATACTATTCTGTATTTAGCTAATTTACTTATAGTTGTCTTCTTCATGTTTAAGTCATTCAGCCATTCTGAGTTTATCTTGGTGTAGAGTATTAGATGTTTATTTAACCTAATCTCTCCCATAGTGTTTTCCAATTTTCCCATTACTTTTTGTCAAATAGTGGATTTTTGTCCCCAAAGCTGGGATCTTTGAGTTCTTCATAGACTGTCTTGCTGAAGTCACTTACCCCAAGTCTATTCCACTGATCCTCCTTTCTGTCTCTTAGCCAGTACCATATTGTTTTGATGACCCCTGCTTTATAATACAGTTTAAGATCTGGTACTGCTAGACCACGTTCTTTCATGTTTTTTTTTTTCATTATTTCCTTGGATATCCTTTATCATTTGTTCTTCCAGATGAGCTTTGTTATGTTTTTTTTTTCTAATTCAGTAAAAAAAGTTTTTTAGTAGTTAGATGGGTATAACACTAAATAAGTAAATAAGTTTGGATAGGATTGTCATTTTTATTATGTTAGCTCATCCTACCCATAAATAATGTTTTTCCAATTATTTAGATATAGTTTTAATTATGTGGAAAGTGTTCTGTAGTTGTGTTCATATCATTCCTTTGTTTGTTATGACAGATTCCTAAATGTTTTATATTGTCTATGGTGACTTTAAAGGGGATTTCTCTTTCTAACTTTTGCTGCTGGGATGAGTTGGAAGTATATAGAAATGCTGATGATTTATGTGAGTTTATTTTGTATCCTGCAAATTTGCTAAAGTTGTTGATTATTTCCACTAGCTTTTTAGTTGATTCTCTAGGATTCTTTAAGTAAACCATCATATCATCTGTAAAGAGTGATAATTTGGTCTCCTCATTACCTATTTTAATACCCTCAATTCCTTTTACTTCTCTAATTGCTACTGCTACTGTTTCTAGTACAATATTAAATAATAAAGGTGATAATGGGCATCCTTGTTTCACTTCTGATCTTATTGGGAATACTTCTAATTTATCCCCATAGCAGATGATGCTTACTGATGGTTGTAGATATATACGATTTATTATTTTTAGAAAAGGCCCATCTATTCCTATACTTTCTAGTGTTTTCAATAGGAATGAGTGTTGTATTTTGTCAAAGGCTTTTTCTGCATCTATTGAGATAATCATGTGATATTTGTTGGTTTGCTTGTTGATATGGTCAATTCTGTGAATTGTTTTCCTAATATTGAACCATCCTTGCATTCCTGGTATAAATCCTACCAAATCATAATGAATAACCCTTGTGATCATTTGCTGGAGTCCTTTTGTTAGTATTCTATTCTATTTAAGATTTTTGCATCTATATTCATTGAGGAGATTGGTCTATAGTTTTCTTTTTCTGTTTTTGAACTTCCTGGATTTGGAATCATATCATGTCTGTGTCATAAAAGGAATTTGGTAGAACTCCTTATTTGCTTATTCTATCAAAAAGTTTGTTGTATACTATTGGGATTACTTGTTCTTTGAATGTTTGAATGTATCAAGTCTTAGAGATTTTTTCTTAGCGACTTGTTTGATGGCTTGTTCAATTTCTTTTTCTGATATGGGATAATTTAAATATTACATTTCTTCTTCTGTTAATCTAGACAATTTATATATTTGTAAATATTCATCCATATCACCTAGATTGCCAAATTTATTGCCATATAATTGGGCAAAATAGTTTTTAATGAGGTTTACCTTTTCATCTGGATACAGTTAATTTGATATTGTTCTTTACTTTTTTATTAGATTGAACAATACTTTGTCTATTTTATTTGTTTTTTCAATGTACCAGCTTCCATCTTGTTTATCAATTAGTAGTTCTTTTACTTTCAATTTCTTTAATTTCTCCCTTCATTTTTAGGATCTCTAATTTAGTTTTCCTCTGGGGATTTTTAATTTGTTCCCTTCTAGTTTTTTAATTTTCATGCCCAATTCTTTGACTTCTGCACTTCCTAATTTGTTAATATATGAACTCAAGGATATGAATTTCCCCCTTCATACTGCTTTGGCTGCATCCCATAGATTTTGACAGGGTGTTTCATCATTGTCATTTTCTTCATTGAAATTATTAGTTGTTTCTATGATTTGTTCTTTAACTAACCAATCTTAGAGAATCATATTATTCAATTTACAATTAATTTTTTATTTGGCTCTCCATGTATCCTTACTAATTATTATTTTTATTGCTTTATGATCTGAAAAGTTTTTAGTTATTATTTCTGCTCTTTTGCACTTGTTTACCATGTTGTTATGCCCTAGTATATGGTCAATCATTGTATGTGTACTACATGTTACTGAAAAGAAGGTGTATTCCTTTTTGTACCTATTTATTATTCTCCATATATCTATTAACTCTAATTTTTCTAAGATTTCATTCACATTTCATAGGCCTTTCTTATTTATTTTTTGGTTTGATTTATCTACATCTTAGAGAATTGTTCAGGTCTCCCACTAGTATAGGTTTTATTATCTATTTCCTCCTTAAGCTCTGGTGCATACATGTTAAGTACTGAAATTTCCTCATTGCCTATATTGCCTTTTGTCCATATGTAATTACCTTCCCTATTTCTTTCAATCAGATCTATTTTTACTATGGCTTTGTCAGATATTATGATTGCAACTCCTACCTTTTTTTTCTCTTTGGAAGCCCAAAGGATTTTGCTCTAGCCTTTGACCCTTAACCTGTGTGTGTCTACCTTCCTCATGTGTGTTTCTTGTAAACCACATATGGTAGGATTTTGGTTTCTAATCCACTCTGCTATTTGCTTCTGATTTATTGGCGAGTTCACCCCATTCACATTCAATGTTATGATTACTACCTGTGTATTCCCCAACATTTTGATTTTCTCTCCTTGTCCTGCCCTTTCCTTTTTCACTATTTCCTTCTACACCAGTGTTCTGTTTTTCATCAGTTCCCTTATTCCACACCCTATTTTTCCTTTCACCCACTCCCTTCTTATTCCTCTCTTATTTGTGGGGGGATCTTTTTATGCTATCCTACACATTCTCCCTCCCTAATATTGCTTTGCTCCCTTTTTCCCTCTTTTATTTTTTAGGATCTATTAAATCCCCTTCCCCCTCTCTTTCCCTCCCT
This sequence comes from Monodelphis domestica, assembly GCF_027887165.1. Lineage (NCBI taxonomy): Eukaryota > Metazoa > Chordata > Mammalia > Didelphimorphia > Didelphidae > Monodelphis > Monodelphis domestica. The sequence goes on along the minus strand of NC_077229.1, from coordinate 130,113,219 downwards.
TTTTTAATTCTCCACCCCACTCCCCCTCTTAGTTTTCCCTCTCAACTTCCCTATAGGGTAAGATAGAATTTGGTGCCCTAATGGATCTAGATGCTCTTCCCTCTCAGACTTCATTCCACTGAGAGTAAGAATTGAGTATTACTTTTTAGCACTCTCTTCCTCTCCTTCTTATAGTTGTATTTTTCCCCTCCCACTCCCTTGTGCCTTTCGGATTCCTTTAGTTTTCTCTTGGTGTCATCTTATCTTCCCCCATCCCTTTCTTTCTTCTTTTTTATATATGATTTTAAACAACTTCATACCCCAATCTCTATTCATGAATAAGTCTTCTAATTACTATAATAGTGAATAAATTTTTTGATAGTTAAAAATAACATTTTCCCATATAGGAATATAAACAATTTGGTTTTATTGAGGCCCTTGAAAAATAATAAAAAAAATAAGACCCCTCTCGTTCTTATTTACCATTTCATGTTACTCTTAATTTTTGTATTTCAATGCAAATTTGAAGTTTAGTTCTGGTCTTTTCTTTACAAATATTTGGAAGTCTTCTATTTTGTTGAATACCCATACTTTCCTGTCAGAGACCATATCTGGAGAAAACTTATGACCAGGAACAAGATAAGGGTTTCTGAGAATCTGAACAAACAAGTTACCACCTGGAAACTGGCGTTGTTAGACCAATGGCCACAAACCATAAAAATTCTTCACATTCCCTTCTGTTACAACCCTTCCTCAATCACCCCCACCCCCTACCTCAAGTGTATATATTCTTACCCTGCGCCTGCAATAAACGAGCCTTGACACTATTAGACAGACTCTGTCTTTCTTGCATGCTTGGTCTCCCCTCTCTCCCCCTATGGTCTTTTAGGTGGCTGCTTCACGGACCCCACAGTTGTATCCGGCTGGACCCGGATATCTGGTGCCCAACGTGGGGCTCAAGTAAGACAGCTTACCGGACGACTGAGGAACAAATTCCACAGACAAAGGAAGGGTAGAGGCTGGACAGACAGCCTTGAGGCAGGGTAAGTCGTCCCATCCCTCAGAGGCATAAAAAAATTGAGAGTGATTACCCCAGAGTGACTGTGTGTGTGACTGTGTGTATGTCTGAGAGGAGAAGAGGAGATTCAGTCTGCGTTTCGCATATGAGTAACAGGGCGATTTCCTGATAGATGGGTAGATGAAGGTTGAAGGGGCCAGGAGCGGGGCCAGTGAGCCTGAGAGATAATGGTGGAATCCGCCCCTGTGTCCAGTATACTTCAAAGTATATAGTCAGTTTTGATGGGTAGGTGATCCTTTGTTGTAGACCCAATTCACTTGCCTTTCTGAATATTGTATTCCAAGTCTTGTGGTCTTTTAGTGTAAAGGCTGCCAGATTCTGTATAATCCTGACTGGTGCTCCTTGATATCTGAATTGTCTCTTTCTGCCTTCTTGTAATATTTTCTCCTTAGCTTGGAAGTTATTGAATTTGGCTATTACATTGCTGCAGGTTGTCTTTTGAGGATTTATTGTGGCAGTGATATATGAACTCTTTCAATGTCTATTTTGCCCTCATGTTGCAGAACCTCAGGGCAGTTTTCTTGGATAATTTCTTGTAGTATGATGTCAAGATTTTTGTTCATATCTGAGTTTTCAGGTAGACCAATAATTATCAAATTGTCTCTTTGAGACCGGTTTTCATGATCATTCATCTTCTCAGTGAGATATTTAATTTCCTTCTATTTTGTCAGTCTTTTGACTTTGATTTATTAATTCTTGCTGTTTTCTGACATCATTTGCTTCCAACTGCCCAATTCTGATATTTAATGACTGGTTTTCAGCTAAGATCTTTTGATTTTCCTTTTCTGTTTGATCTAACCTGCTTTTCACAGCTCGCACTAGGTTGTTTCTGGTCTTAAATTTGCTTTTTATTTCATTTGATTTGTGTACTTCAATTTCCAAGCTGGAGATCCTGTCTTTTAAACTGTTATTTTGTTTTTGAACTATTGTTATATTTATTGGGAAAGGAAATAGGATTGGAAAAATAGGGGATAACTCGCCAAAAACTGTAATATATATTGGGAAAGGAAATGGGATTTGGAAAACAGGGGATAAATGGGAGGTTTGTATGGGGTAAGGAGTTAAGGGGAGAGAGGGTATATTGCTTGGTGAAGCAAAGGAGGGAGATGCCCCTGGCTGAGAGGAAGTAGCAGGGATCTGATAAGGCCTGTTTTACCTTGATGACTGAACTGATTTTCAGCTCCCTCTATGAACAGAAAAGATAGTCCACTTATTTGACTGTGAATTCAGATAATATAAAGTTTAATAACTAGTTGGGATTGGAGTTTTTTCTCAGCTTCAGATCTGAGGCCTGAGTCCCCAGAGGCTGGCAGAGAGTTTGTCCCACTCCCGTCTACTCTTGTTGTTCTAATTCAGAATCTTAGCAGGATACAGAAAGCAACAAGGTCTGACCTTGAGAGATGAATGGGCCTGAATCTTCGGGCTGAACCAAGAAGAGCATGCCACTCCAGACAGGCTGAACAAGTTCCTCTCTCCTTCAATACCAGGCAGCAAGTCCCTCTGGGCAGCAAGGAAGTGTTAGTCACAAGACCCCACTGCCACTCCCGGCAGGAAGGAAGTGTTAGTCACAAGACCCACCTGCCACTCCCAGTTGGCCCCTTCCCCCACAAACTGTCAGTCTAATTTCCTTCCCACTTTTCTTGCCACATCTCTTCCATTTTTCTCACAATTTTGGATTTAAAGTCTTCAAGATCTTGTGACCAATTTCCTTTTTTCTGAAGGTTTGGGTGTGTTTAATTTTTTGTCATCTTCTGCTGTCTTTTATTTGGTCTGGAATTTTTCTGCATAAAAATTATCAAGGGTTAAGGATTTCTTCTTCCTCCTTCTTCTTCTTTCTCCTCTTCTTCCTCCTCCTCCTTTTTTTGGTGTTTGTGGATTTTAGTTCCTGAGATTGGTGGCCATTGCCTTGTTCCTTCCTGGTCAGATATATAAGTAAGGAGTGTGGGTGATCTTTGTATTGGGCTGTGGAGAGGTTTTTGCCTTGAGGATACCTTTACCAGTCCTCAACAGTGTCCAGCTGTTCTTAGTGGCAGGTCCAGCCCCTATGAACTTAATTTTTGCCTCTCAGAGGTTGTGGAGTGTAGGAAAGTTTCTGTATTGAGTGCTGGAGAGGTTTTAACCCACACGCTATTTTTGGGTCTCTGTGGCATTTTGCTTTGAACCATTTCTCTCTGCCCAAGCTCCATGCCCTATCCTCACTCTTCCTCTGCCTCCTGGTATCCCTGGTCTTGCTGTACTTATGGACAGGTCCAACCCCTGAGAACCTAAAGATTGCCTGGAAATGGTCTGAGTATGAAGTGTAGTCAAGTCTCTGTATTGAGCTCTGGAGAGGTTTTTGCCCGTAGGTCTTTTTCAGTTCTCTGTAGTGTTTTGTTGTGAGCAGCCCCCTCAGTGCAAGATCCGCACCCTATCTCAAGGTTTCCTCAGTCTCCCAGTGTTCTTAGTCTAGTTTCTCTTTGGGGTAAGTCTGTGTTAACCTCAGCCAGCCTCTGTCCTAGAACTTAGAAGTTTGTCCTGTGCTTGCTGAAAAGGTAGGTGAAGTGGGGGAGGGGTGATGAGCTCATCCCTTGGAGGGGGAAATTTTGCCCCCTTTTAGTGTGGAAATGCCCTAACTTTGCCTACCTTCCATGCTGTGCCCTACCATGGAACTCTTTTGCTCTTTTGACTTTGGTTTTGTCATTTTGAGGCACTGTGTCTCAATCACTCAAGAGGAGAAGAGCTTTGCTTTTACTCTGGAGTCATGTTGACCCAGAAGTCCAAAAAAATTTTTTTAAAGAATATAATTCACAATCCTGGTAAACATATCTAAAAGATCTGAAAAAATATACAATGTGTATATATATATAGTACTAGACTTCTGAATCTTTGACCACTGCAAAAAGAATGAAAAAGAGAAGTCATGCTTTCTTTCCCGTTATACCTTTAGTTTTGAAATATTAACTTAATTTTTTAGTGTGTAGTCATTCTTTCCCTTCAAATTGTAATAGTTAATATGACTAGTGGGTTTTTTGCTCTTATTGCTTCATTTTTCAGCAGTTCATATAGATCTTTTAATTGATGTATGACATTTTTTAGTTATTTTACAATCAATGGCTTTGTTTTCAATTCTTTGAAATCATATACATGTATATATATATTAAATGTATATAAACACATAATAACACTATAAGCATTTTAGAATATATAGATATGTAGATATAGATATTTGTTTTTTTTTCTTTTCAGTGGCATACTTGGGGTATTTGCCCAATAGTGAAATATATGTCAGAGAGTGAATATTTTTATTACTTCATTTGCTTACTTACAAATTGTATTCCAAAATGTTGGTGCTGTTTCACAGTTCCACCAACAATGCACTAATGTGTCTGTCTCCTCACAATCCTAAGATCCTGCCTCTTAATTTGTCTGAGCCTCCATTCAGCTCAAAATCTTCTCCTTTCTATAGCACAATTAAGAATATCCACAATTCCTTTCTGAGGCAGTCTTCCTATTCTCAAATAAATCAACATAAGTAAATAGCAGTGAGATCAGTCACTTTATCTGACAAGCAAAAAAAGATGCAAGCTACATAAATAGAAGTGAGAAGAGCACCTTAAGAAAAAATAAGCTTTGTAGTGAGCTTCTTCCTTATTTAGCAAGAAATGAGGAGGAGAGAAGGGGTGGAGAACTATACTTCACAGTCTGTTACCTATTCCACCAGTGGGAAATCAACAACAAATCTCTTATTCTGCCCACTATGAGACCTTTAAATAAAGGCTAGATGGTAACCACTCAGAGATGATAAAAAGGAAATGTTTGTTCAAGGATAATTTGGACTGTAATACCTTTATATTTACCTTTACCTTCAAGATTTGGAGTTTTTATGAGAGGAATTATAATAATGATGATATTAATGCTGCTGCTGATTATTTATATAGAACTTCAAGGTTTACAAAGTGCTTTATAAATATCTCATTTTATCTTCACAATAACTCTGTGAGGTAGGGGCTATTATTATCTCCACTTTATACTTAAAGAAACTAAGACAAACAGAGGTTAAGTGACTGTCCCAGGACTATATTACTAGTAAGCAGCTTTTGAGGTATGATTTGAATTCATCTTCATGACTCCAATTTAAGGGTTGTATACAATATTGGCCCTTTCTGTTTCATGTGTCTTGCCCAAGTTTGAAGAATTATTTAATGGACCTGGAGCCTGGAAGTCTGAGTTCAACTGTGACCTCAGATACATCCTAACTATGTGACCCTGGGTAAGTCACTTAATCCCAAATGCCTAGCCTTTTAGGTTCATCTGCCTTTAAACCAGCATTTTATGTAAATTATATAACAGAAGATAAAGGTTTAAAAAAAGAATTGTTGGAATTGGCAATGAGTATCGATTCTAAAATAGAAGGTTAGGATTTTTAAAAAATAGTTATTGGCAAATCTGGAACTTACATCCAGGTTTTCTTATTTCTATCCCAGGCTCTTGCCTATGAGATCACATTACTTGTTTGTCTCGCATTCCAAATTTTCTGTTGAAACCACAATTTGTATCTAATTTGAGCAGAAAATCCCTCACATTGAGCTGACAGTCAACACCAGCTGCTGATTGAAGTACTGATCTGCATGTGGCTCTCAAATATGTAGCCCAAGCATAACATTTCATCTCCTGCTTCTATGTCTGTGCAAAGACTGCCCATCATAACTGCCCATCATAAGGCATTCCCTCCATACCTCTGTTTCTTATGTCAGTCAAAAAAAGGTTATTAAGTACTTACAAAGAAAGGCAAAAATATGCATCAACTCTCAAGATCATATTCTAATGGCAGGGAAAATATAGAAATAAATATTCATATAAAAGATATACAGTATAAAGGAAGGTGATATGAGAAGCAAAGAACTAGAGGAAGATTTTTAAGTAGCAAGAGAGGGCAATGGGGAAGGAGTACTCTAAGAGGAGCAAATTGAGCTAAACCTTGAAAAAAATTCAACAACAGGTTACAGTGTCTGAAAAATGAAAGCATGAAAAGAATGAGGGGAAGCAAGGTAAAAGGTATGGAAATTGGAATAGAAGGTCTATGTGAGAGAGATGCCAAGGATACAAGTATTACTGGATTGTAAGGTATATGTTAAAATGCAAAAAGTCAGAAAAGTTAGGAAGGGTCCAGATGGTGAAAGGCTTTACATACCAAGCAGAGGGCTTTATATTTGATCCCAGAGGTGATAAAAAAAAGTCACAAGACTTTGCTGAGTAGTACGGTTGTATAGGGGAGATGACATAGAATGATACCATAGGAAAATCATTTTGTAGGGCAGCTAGGTAGCACATTGGAAGGAGCTTCAGGCCTGGAGCTGAGGGGAACTAAGTTCAAATCTGACCTCAGCCTCTTCCTAGCCATGTGACGCTGGCCTAGTAACATAGTTCATGCCTCTCTTCTATCTTAGAACTGATTCTAAAACAGAAGGCAAGTGTTTTTAAAAAGGAAAAAAATCACTTTGGCAAATGAATGTAACATAGCTTGATATGGAAAAGACTTGGGATGGGGAGATTAATTTAAAGGTTACAATAATAGCCCAAGTGTTCCAGTAATCAGGGGGTCCATAAAGACCATTGCCATAAAGGTAATGACTGTATGAGTGAAGAGACGGGGCTGTATAGGAGAGATACTATGGAAAAAGAAACAACAAAATTTGGCAAGATATTATATATGTTGGCTGACTCTTAATGAAAGGTAGAAGATCACACTGAGGTTACAAGCCTGGGAGCCTTGAAGGATGGTATGGCGGTGTTTACAAAAACATTAGAAAATTTCAGAGAAGAAGATTTAGGTATAAAGTTTATGAATTCTGTTTTGTATATGCTGATTTTTATTTGTCGTAGGGAATCCAGTTATAAAGAATCCAGTCTAAAAGGAAGTTGGTGATACAGAATTCTATCAAATAAAAGAAGGTTGTGGTCATTGTTATTTGAATTCTATCCAAATCTTCATGACTCAACTTCACGTTTTCATGGTAGATATTCGAGTTGTTTTCCATTTCCTTCTCTAGATCATTTTAGAGATGATAAAACTGAGACAAACGGGGTTGTGAATTTTAGATTTTCTATGCCGTGATTAGTTTTTTTTTGTTTGTTTTTTAATTATATTTTATTTGATCATTTCCAAGCATTATTCATTAAAGACATAGATCATTTTCTTTTCCTCCCCCCACCCCCAATAGCCAACGCGTAAATCCACTGGGCATTACATGTTTTCTTGATTTGAACCCATTGCTATGTTGATAATATTTGCATTAGAGTGTTCATTTAGAGTCTCTCCTCTGTCATGTCCCTTCAACCTCTGTATTCAGGCAGTTGCTTTTCCTCAGTGTTTCCACTCCCATAGTTTATCCTTTGCTTATGAATAGTGTTTTTTTCTACTAGATCCCTGCAAATTGTTCAGGGACATTACACCGCCACTAATGGAGAAGTCCATTACGTTTGATTATACCACAGTGTATTAGTCTCTGTACAATGTTTCCTGGTTCTGCTCCTCTCGCTCTGCATCACTTCCTGGAGGTTGTTCCAGTCTCCATGGAATTCCTCCACTTTATTATTCCTTTTAGCACAATAGTATTCAATCACCAACATATACCACAATTTGTTCATCCATTCCCCAATTGATGGGCATCCCCTTGTTTTCCAATTTTTGGCCACCACAAAGAGCGCAGCTATGAATATTTTTGTACAAGTCTTTCGGTCCATTATCTCTTTGGGGTACAGACCCAGCAGTGCTATGGCTGGGTCAAAGGGTAGATATTCTTTTGTCGCCCTTTGGGCATAGTTCCAAATTGCCCTCCAGAATGGTTGGATCAGTTCACAACTCCACCAGCAATGAATTAATGTACCTACTTTGCCACATCCCCTCCAGCATTCATTACTTTCCTTTGCTGTTATGTTAGCCAATCTGCTAGGTGTGAGGTGATACCTCAGAGTTGTTTTTATTTGCATCTCTCTGATTATAAGAGATTTAGAACACTTCTTCATGTGCTTGTTAATAGTTTTGATTTCTTTATCTGAGAACTGCCTATCCATGTCCCTTGCCCATTTATCAATTGGAGAATGGCTTGATTTTTTGTACAATTGATTTAGCTCTTTATAAATATGAGTAATTAAACCTTTGTCAGAGGTTTCTATGAAGATTTTTTCCCAATTTGTTGTTTCCTTTCTGATTTTAGTTACATTGGTTTTGCTTGTACAAAAGCTTTTTAGTTTGATGTAGTCAAAATTATTTATTTTACATTTTGTGATTCTTTCTATGTCTTGCTTGGTTTTAAAGCTTTTCCCCTCCCAAAGGTCTGACATGTATACTATTCTGTGTTTACCCAGTTTACTTATGGTTTCCTTCTTTATGTTTAAGTCACTCACCCATTTTGAATTTATCTTGGTGTAGGGTGTGAGGTGTTGATCTATTCCTAGTCTCTCCCACACTGTCTTCCAATTTTCCCAGCAGTTTTTATCGAATAGTGGATTTTTGTCCCAAAAGCTGGGATCTTTGGGTTTATCGTATACTGTCTTGCTGAGGTCGCTTTCCCCCAGTCTATTCCACTGATCTTCCTTTCTGTTTCTTAGCCAGTACCAAATTGTTTTGAAAACTGCTGCTTTGTAATATAGTTTAAGATCAGGGACTGCAAGGCCCCCATCATATGTGTTTTTTTTTTTCATTATTTCCCTGGATATCCTTGATCTTTTGTTCTTCCAAATGAACTTTGTTATGGTTTTTTCTAAATCAGTGAAGAAGTATTTTGGTAGTTCAATGGGTATGGCACTAAATAGATAAATAAGTTTGGGTAGGATGGTCATTTTTATTATATTGGCTCATCCTATCCATGAGCAGTTAATGTTTTTCCAATTGCTCAAGTCTAGTTTTAGTTGTGTGGAGAGTGTTTTGTAGTTGTATTCATATAGTTCCTGTGTTTGTCTCGGGAGGTAGATTCCTAGGTATTTTATTTTGTCTAAGGTGATTTTGAATGGGATTTCTCTTTCTAGTTTTTGCTGCTGAGCTGTGTTGGGAGATATATAGAAAAGCTGATGATTTAGGTGGGTTTATTTTGTATCCTGCAACTTTGCTAAAGTTGTTGATTATTTCAATTAGCTTTTTGGTTGAATCTCTAGGATTCTTTAAGTAGACCATCATGTCATCTGCAAAGAGTGATAACTTGGTCTCCTCCTTGCCTATTTTGATGCCTTCAATTTCTTTTTCTTCTCTAATTGCTACTGCTAGTGTTTCTAGTACAATGTCAAATAGTAGAGGTGATAATGGGCATCCTTGTTTCACTCCTGATCTTATTGGGAATGCATCTATTTTATCCCCATTGCAGATGATATTAGCTGATGGTTTTAGATATATACTGTTTATTATTTTTAGGAATGAGCCTTCTATTCCTATGCTTTCTAGTGTTTTTAATAGGAATGAGTGTTGTGTTTTATCAAATGCTTTTTCTGCGTCTATTGAGATAATCATGTGGTTCTTGCTGGTTTGCTTTTTGATGTGGTCAATTATGTGGATGGTTTTCCTAATGTTGAACCAGCCCTGCATCCCTGGTATAAATCCTACTTGATCATGGTGAATGATCCTTCTGATCACTTGCTGGAGTTTTTTTGCTAGTATCCTATTTAAGATTTTTGCATCTATATTCATTAGGGAGATTGGTCTATAGTTTTCCTTCTCTGTTTTTGACCTGCCTGGTTTTGGAATCAGTACCATGTTTGTGTCATAAAAGGAGTTTGGTAGAACTCCCTCTTTACTTATTATGTCAAATAGTTTGTATAGTATTGGGATTAACTGTTCTCTGAATGTTTGATAGAATTCACTTGTGAATCCATCAGGCCCTAGGGATTTTTTCTTAGGAAGTTCTTTGATGGCTTGTTCGATTTCATTTTCTGATATGGGATTATTTAAGAATTCTATTTCCTCTTCTGTTAGTCTAGGCAGTTTGTATTTTTGTATATATTCATCCATATCTCCTAAATTGGTGTATTTATTGCCATATAATTGGGCAAAGTAATTTCTAATGATTGCCTTAATTTCATCTTCATTGGAGGTGCTGTCCCCCTTTTCATCTTTAATGCTGTTAATTTGCTTTTCTTCCTTCCTTTTTTAAATTAGATTGACCAGTACTTTGTCTATTTTGTTTGTTTTTTCAAAGTACCAGCTTTTTGTCTTATTTATTAAATCAATAGTTCTATCACTTTTGATTTTATTAATTTCTCCCTTAAGTTTTAGGATTTCTAGTTTGGTTTTCTGCTGGGGGGGTTTTAATTTGATCGCTTTTGAGTTTTTTCATTTGCATTTCCAATTGATTGATCTCTGCTCTCCCTAGTTTGTTAATATAAGCATTCAGGGATATGAATTTACCTCTGATTACCTCTTTAGCTGCATCCCAAAAGGTTTGAAAGGATGTCTCACCATTGTCATTTTCCTCGATGAAATTATTAATTGTTTCTATGATTTCTTCTTTAACTAAATGGTTTTGGAGTATCATATTGTTTAATTTCCAATTGGTTTTAGATTTGGTTTTCCATGTACCATTACTAATCATTATTTTTATTGCCTTATGATCTGAGAAGGCCGCATTCATTATTTCTGCTTTTCTGCATTTGTGTGCTATGTTTCTGTGACCTAATGTATGGTCAATTTTTGTGAATATGTCATGTGGTGCTGAGAAGAAGGTGTATTCCTTTTTATCCCTATTTATTTTTCTCCATATGTCTATTAATTCTAATTTTTCTAAGATTTCATTCACTTCTTTTGCCTCTTTCTTATTTATTTTTTGATTTGATTTATCTAAATTTGATAATGGTTGGTTTAAGTCTCCCACTAATAAGGTTTTACTGTCTATTTCTTCCTTCAATTCTCCTAGTTTCTCCATTAGAAATTTGGGTGCTATATTATTTGGTGCATACATGTTGAATAATGATATTTCCTCATTGTCTAAAGTCCCTTTTAACAAAATATAATTACCTTCCCTATCCCTTTTGATCAGGTCTATTTTTGCTTTGGCTTTATCAGATATCATGATTACCACTCCTGCCTTCTTTCTGTCAGTTGAGGCCCAGAAGGTCTTACTCCATCCTTTAATTCTGACCTTGTGGGTGTCAAGCCTCCTCATGTGTGTTTCTTGATGACAACATATGGTAGGGTTTGGGATTCTAATCCATTCTGCTATTTGTCTACGTTTTATGGGTGAGTTCATCCCATTCATGTTCAAAGTTATGATTGTCATTTGTGGACTCCTTGGCATTTTGATAGCCTTCCCTAATTGTAACCTTTTCTTCTTTGGCTCTACCTTTTAGTCCAGTGATTTACTTTGAATCAGTCCCCCTTGTCCCCTCCCTTGATGTTTCCCTTTTTAGTCCCTCCCTTTTTGTTCCCTCCCCCTCCCCCCTCTCTTTCCCTCCCTTTTTGTTTTCCCTCTCCCCTTCCCCCCATTGGTTTTCCCTTCTCCCTACCCTTGTTGGGTAAGATAGAATTCAAGATCCCAATGGATCTGGATGTTTTCCCCTCTCAGAGTTGATTTCCCTGAGATTAAGGTTTAAGTAAAAAACCCTCTCTTTCTCTCCTTCTTATAGGAGTTTTCTTCCCCTCCCCTTCCCATGTGAGTCTTTGTGTGAGAAAGATTATTCTATTTGGTCTTTCTTTACCCCCTATTTATACATTACATTTCCCCCACATGTCAGTATACATAGATTGATAGAGATGTAGTTCTTATAGAAGAAAGTGTGAGTAAAAGAAGAAGATAACATTTTCCCCCTTTCCTTAATATTTACCTTTTCAGGTATTCCTTGCTCTTTGATTTTCGGTATCAAACTTTCCACAGAGCTCTGGTCTTTTCTTTGCAAAAAGTTGGAAGTCTTCTCTTTTGTTGAATGCCCATACTTTCCCTTGGAAGTATATAGTCAGTTTTGCTGGGTAGCTGATTCTTGGTTGAAGACCCAGCTCTCTGGCCTTTCTGAAGATCATGTTCCATGCCTTACGATCATTCAGAGTAGAACTTGCAAGGTCTTGTGTGACCCTGATTGGCATTCCTTTATATCTAAATTGTCTTTTTCTGGCTTCCTGTAGGACTATTTTCTTTTGTTTGAGAGCTTTGGAATTTGGCAATTACATTCCTGGGAGTTGTCTTTTGGGGGTTTAGTGTAGAAGGTGTTCTGTGAGCTCTGTCAGTGGCTGTATTACCCCCTTGTTCTAGATAGAATCTCTGGGCAATTTTCTTTGATTATATCTTGTATCACGATGTTGAGTTTGGTGTTCATTTCTGGATTTTCTGGAAGTCCAATTATTCTTAAATTATCCCTTCTCCCTCTATTTTCCAGATCTATCACCTTGTTGGTGAGATATTTTATGTTCTCTTCTAATTTCTTGGTATTTTGGCTTTGCTTTATTAATTCTTGCTCTTTTACACGATCGTTGTCTTCCAGCTGCCTGATTCTGGCCTTTAAAGCCTGGTTTTCCTTTTCACTTTGGTCAAACTGGTTTTGTAGATGCGTGAATTTCTTTTGCATTATTTCCCACTTTTCCTCCCAGAAGGCTTCCATCTTTTTGGTCATTTCTGATTCAAATTCTTCATAGGTTTGTGGAGAGTTTCCATTTCCTTTGGAAGGTTTCAGAGCATTTTCTTGTGCATCATCTTCTATCTCCTCTGTATTTTGTATTTTGGTTCCATAGAATGTGTCCAAAGTCGCCCCTTTCTTCTTATTTTTCTTGGGATTTTGGGGCTTCTGTGCTTCTGTGGAGTTTGCCATCTCTGAATGGGGAGGATTAGCTTTTCTTATCTCTGTCTGGTGTTCAGAGGCTTTAGTCCTGGGCAGATTGTCGGTTCTATGAGCTTTCCCTGGGTAAAATTGAGTATGCCTTCCGGCAATGACTTTCACTGGAACTGAAATGGAAGGGCCGGACCAGGGGGACACACTCTCCCCCGGCTCTATCTGCTTCCCTGCTGCTAAGGTGCCCCCTCGACTGGGTTTGTTCGGGTTGCTTTCCGGAAGTTCCCTTCAGAATAGCTGGCCGTGAGGCTGTTTTGTCGGCTCTGAGGGTTGCTGTTGTTTCAGATGACCCTGCTCTCTGCGGGGGAAGGAGTCGCGGCTTCCCAGAGCTCCGAGGGCAGTGACTTTCACTGAGACTTGGATAGCAGGATCCAGCTGGCGAGGCTGTCTTGCCTGCCCTGAGGGTTGCTGTTGTTTCAGAGGACCCTGCTCTCTGAGGGGGGCGGGGCTGTGGCTTCCCGGAGCCTTGGACTCTGCGCTCCTACCCCTTAGGTTGAGTGATCTCGGGTCCTGGCTTTTGAGGGGGGCCGTACCTTTTGATCCAGGTCCAGGTCCAGGAGGAGGATTCCCAGGGTCTATGCTGTTGATCATTTTGAATTTCGGTGCCTTAGGAGCTTATAGTTTGAGATCGGTCGGGAAGGGTTTTCCAGAGATCTGAACTTTAGCTTTCTCTAAGCCGCCATCTTAACCTTAAGTCCCCGCCGTGATTAGTTTTAAAAATCCTAAGAAACAGGAATGTCTACACTCCTACTTAAGGATTAAGTGTTGAGGAGGATGGCCTATGACAGGCATATGCTATCAGGTAACAAATAAAAAACAACTGACAGACCCCATGGGCTGTCCTAAGTCAAGCTTAAGCTACCATTGGTACATGTGAAATGAAAGAAGTGATGTAAAAAACAGTTGATATATTTCGCATCACTTCTCTCCATGCTCTTTGGTGGCAGAGGCACTCAGCTCTGGGTCTCTGGTTCTTTTCCATCAAGGAGATGTAGCTCTGGCTCTTGGTGCTGGGCAGCTTGGTGTTTTGGCATCTTGGCATCTTGGCAGCTTGGTATGAATGTGCTAGGTGAGTGAGTTAGGATGCTTCTTATTTGTTTCCTTTACCTTTCCAAACACTAGCCTCTTAGGAAGCTGAGCTAGTTTTTATATACTGAGGAGGCCTTCTTGTCTGAGTTCTCTGAACTTGGATTAAAATAAGCTGGAGAAATCTTAGACCCTTTTCCCTCTCTCTTCTTCTTAATTCCTTCCCTCCATATTAATTAAACCACCATAAAATTCCCAAACTAACTTGAGTATTTTTATTGGGATTGAATTAAATTCCTGGTGACCATTAGTATAATACATTAGCAAAAACACCTAAATTTACCCCTTACAGGGTTAAGTGATTGGTCCATGGTCACACATCTAGTAAAGGTCTCAGGAGAGATGTGAATTCAGGAAAATGAGTTTTTTTTTTTTTAACTTCAAGTCCAGCATTTTATCTGCTATACCACCTGGTTGCCAGTTTGGGCTACTGAGAGGATTGAAGGGCTTATAAAATTAATAGGAAAATTCAGAGCAGGAGAAAGTTTAAGGAGAAGGATTTTTTTTTTCTGGTTGGGACATTCTGATAGGAGCTATCTATATGACATAAGTTATAGATACCTAAAAGGCAGTTGATGAAATAATCTAACTTAAGTTACCCCAGCTTCTTTTAAAGCTCAACTCAAGTACCAATTCCATAAGAAACCTTTCTTAACCTGCCTAGTGGCTAGAATTTTCTCTCCACTGTAATTACTTGTATTTGTGTGTATGTGTGTTCATTTAATTATCTAAATATATTTTCCTCTGAGTAGAATATAAAACCCTTGAGGGCAGGGATATATTTCTTTCTAGTTCTGCATTTTCAGCACCAAGGACAGTACCTTATACTTTGCAGGTATTTAAAAATACTTGTTGAATGAAGGAATTACTGATAATCTCACTCCACCAAGAATGAGGATATATACCTAATGGAGACAGCATTAATATATCACTTTCATTATTATCATCACTTAGATTTGAATAAGGCTTTAAGTTATACGAGGACTTTTCCTTGTAACAGCTCTCAGTAGGTAGTAAAAGAATTAATAAATACAATACACAAATATATATGCATATATATATACATTTATATCTATATTATACTTGCTTTTTAGGTCTGATATTATTTAATTGGTGAAGGGAAAGCAAATTGAGTAAAGGAACTCTACTAAAGCTATCAGTGCCTCATTACAACTTGGAAAGTTTTCTGGGACCTCAAAAGGTTAAAATGATTTGTCCAAAATCATACAAAGCTGAGACAGAACCTGAAACTAGTACTGATTTCTTTTTTTATATCAACCCTTATCTTCCTTTTTTGAATCAATATGCTATATAGGTTCCAAGGCAGAAAAGCAGTAAGATTAACAAAAGCAAAAGGAATTAAATAATAGCCCAGGGTCACAAAACTAGGAAGTATCTGAGGCCACATTTAAACCCAGGACTTCATGTTTCTGAGCCTGGCTCTCAATCCACTGAGCCACCTACCTGTCTCTTTAGTATTTATTCTTGAATTCTGTGCTGGTTTATCCACAACCTCCTGCTGATTAAGCTCACAGATGTAAGAGAAGGTCTGATATATATTAGATTAATTCTATTATTTGAGTAGTCAGTACTGGTCTAATCTTCACAAGCCAATGTGAAATGAAATCCTGCAAGACTAGGATGTTGTCAAATTAACTCAATATAATCTTAATAAATCATGAGTCAAACAAATGACACAATGAGGATCTTTCCATGTTAACCAAAATCCTTCAGTACCTTTCCACTTTTTTTGTCTTAATTTTCACTTACCATACTGAGCCTTGCTCATGTTTCTCATATCCCTCAAGAACTTAATCTTTTTCGTTTAACCATCTATCTGTGACCAGAATTTGTAGCATAGTAAGGATGAAGGGAGGAGCTGGTCATACATGAGGGTTTCCTTAGATGGAGGAATTGCATCCGGCACTTATCACTGATTACTAGGGCATCTGCTCCACACAGGCCTACATCACAGGGTCATAGCCTCTAGAAATGGCAGACTTAAGAGATGAGCTAATCCAAATTTATTTTAAAGTGGAGGAAATCGCCTCTGAAAGGCACATGTGCCTATGTGCTTGCTAGAGTGATGTGTGTGGAAATCCTAATGACAAACAAGAGTGATTTGCTCAGATCATATGTGAATGGGATTCAAACTATTTTGGTATCAGTTAAACCACTTTCTTCTCATCCCTTCCCTTCTTCCAGATTCCACAGTGAGGCATAGCTAAGCTAGCACTGAGAGAGAGAGAGAGAGAGAGAGAGAGAGAGAGAGAGAGAGAGAGAGAGAGAGAGAGAGAGAGAGAGAGAGATCATGCAATAGGGTAAAGACTCCAAACAGAGAATTTCCCAATTTACTATAACCTGGGGATATGGAAATAACTCTATCCACCAGACAAAGATAAAAAAAAAAGAAAAAAGTCAAGTCTGTAATGTAGGTGGCATACATATTCTTTCACTTTTTTACCTAAAGTGAAAACATGTAGTCAGTCCAGCTGGACAAAATACTAGACAGTGTTGTTTTGCATAATTCCTATCAAAAGAGTCCAGGAATAATAGACTGATGAAGCTTATCTTGGCTCAAAACTCCCCCCACATCAGCTCTAAGGGGATAAATATTTGAGCCAATAAAACTCCAGCACTCTGTGTTACTGTCAAAACAGCACAGGCAAAAAAGAATCACAAAGACATCAAATTCCTTTCCCCTCAATCAATCATTTGGGCATTTATGGAGTACAAACTGTTACAGGAACTGGTCATTGAGAGACCAGTCTTTAAGAGCATGCACAATGTGTTCATCTTGAGACTGTTCTCAATGTGGATTTTGGAGCATGCTCAGGTACTCGATGACTATTTCTGGACCCTTTTTCTTCCAGGGAGGAAAAGTTTTTCATTAGGCTTTAGAGTTAGAACTGAATATACATACAGAAAGCCCCAATGCCCTTCCCTTTTCTGCCTGGCTGCACTTAAATGAAGACACTATAATGGTTGGAAGCCTCTGGGGGTCAGTGGAGCTGTTCATAACAGGAGAGAATAAGTGCAAGTGACCTAGTCTTGCCATCTTAGTCACTCTGAAGCTATGAGCACATGACCCTAAAGTTGCTTGAGTCCCAGTTGTTTGTATTCTTTTCTGCCTTAGTTAAAAGGATATTGGAGACAGCCCAGAAAAGGCTGTGACCTTGTGAGCTTTGAAATATTAGACAAGCAAGCTACCAGAGGTTCAGTGATGGGAGTCCATGACAGAGTTTATGGAAAGCTTACCCCAGGGAAGAGTGAAGCCCCAAGTGACCTTCTAGACCTGATATAGCTCTATATCAAAGGAATCCTAAAGGGAATTATTGACCTTTTGTTTATAGTATATTTGGAAATCAGCTTGTTGGACGAAAACATTTTCAGCAACTTCTTTAAGACTGAACCCCCTTTCCTGAGGGCCTGAGTTGGTATAGAAGATAGTGTGACTCCAGGTATTTGAGAGAAATGTCTATACATTAGCTCTTCCTATATTGTTTTAGCAAATATCCCTTTATAATAACTAATTAAGGATTTGGAGTTAAATTATACTGTGCAAATAATTATGTAAGTGGATGTTGTTGTTGTGATAAACACACTAGAAATTATGATGTAAACATTTGAATAAT
Organism: Monodelphis domestica; assembly: GCF_027887165.1. NCBI lineage: Eukaryota > Metazoa > Chordata > Mammalia > Didelphimorphia > Didelphidae > Monodelphis > Monodelphis domestica. The sequence continues at coordinate 130,095,657 of NC_077229.1, read as the reverse complement.
AGCATGACCCCTTAGGAGTACCCCTAAAACTGAGGGGGTGATATACCTTTCCAACCTTCTAGGGCCATAGTGGCAAACCTATGACATGTGTGCCAAAGATGTCACACAGAGACCTCTCTGTGATGTGAGCATGCCCATCACCCCGCAGCAAAGTTAGTTACTAAAAAGGCAGAGGGACCCCCTCCCTTGAGCAGAGGATTGAGGCCACTCTCCTCCCCCTCTCTACACTTGCCTCTCATCACCTACCCCTCTGCCTAGCAGCCCCATCCCTTCCCTGTCTCCCTCTCCTGTCTGGGTAAGGTGATGGTGGCGGTGTGTGGCACTAGGTCTCTGGGACATGGCATTCAGTCTGGTGATGGGGCAGGGAACAGCATATGGTCTCTAAAAGGTCTGCCATCACTCTTCTAGGTGATCCAACCCAATGGTATAAAAGGGATTGTAGGAAAAGATCTCTTTTTCTATCAGACAGAACCTATTAAGGGTATGAAGAAAAATAGCTATGTCCTCAAAGTGCTAATAGTGTAGGCAGGATATGGGGAGAGAAGATATATAAATTAAATCACAAAGGAACATGTGACAATGTATATCATGTAATATTTAAGGAAGAGACAATGTTGAGTATTAGATAGAGCCTTGATCTCATAGAGTAGGAATGCAAATCAAGATTCAGAAAAATATTGGCTGTGCTGCTCCAGCTAACTCATGTAATCCCTCAGTGGCCTCAAGAAAATCTTCATAATTATAAGATCTGAAGTATTTTTAAATCTTTATTGTTAGAGAGAGTTTTCTCACAGCAAATTTCCTATATTTAGGAAATTGTATCCTGTACATGTATATATATATATATGTATATATAGTGTCAATAGGCAGTGTGGCATAACACATTGACTTTGTATTTTGTATCTGATGTTTTCTGTTCAGATCCCACCTATATCTCTTATTGGCTTCATTACTGTGGGAAAATCTGAGCCTCAGTTTCTTCATTTGTAAAAATGTGGAAAGAATACCAGATAGAATTTTAGTGATGATAAAAAAGGTATTAGAGAGGAAGAACAAAAAAGGGATTATTCTTAAAATTGGATAATAGGTCACTATTTTATATTATAAAATATGTCAGAGAATTCTATAATCTGAAGGAGTTAGTTTGAATCTGTAGATCATTGTAGCTCTGAGAGTACTTAGAATGTCATGTTGTCAGACACTTGTATTTTGAAAGTAAGGAAAATGAAACAAGCAATGGTTGTCACTCCTCCAACATCATATAAAACTAAAATTTGAACCTATGTCCTCTAAGTCCAAAATATTGCTCTTTCAACTACCCTAGAGAAAATGTTAACACGCATCTTAGTAGAAATGTACACAAAATGATTCACTAGCAACCTGTGAAATAGAAATGAACACATGATTATTCCCATATGTTGTTGTTGATGAATCATTTCAATCCTGTCTGACTCTTTGGGGTTTCCTTGGCAAAGATATTGGAGTGTTTTGTCATTTCCATCTCCAGATGATTTTATAGATAAGGAACTGAGGCAAAGAGGGTTAAGAGCCATGCCCAGGGTCACCCAGTTAATAAGTGTCTGAGACCGATTTGAACTCAGAGCTGAGTCTTCCTGATTCTATGTACTGCACAGTGCACCATGCACAGGTTCTCAGAAGTTTGCTCGATGTCAAACAATAAAGTGTCTCGCCTGGAATTTGAACCCAAGTTTCCTCATTCCAAAGTTCACTACTCTTCCAAATATAATTAAGGCCTTGAGATAAGTAGATAGTAGTAGAAATGAACAGCCTGACTCAAAAGGAAAGACCATGAGAAATGATGCTCATCTCTGTGTAGCATCACAAGTTATAGAGTCCTTATCTGGTTAAACATTATAGACAATTGAGATTCCATTTTTTGGATATCAATAAGAAAATGTCTGATCATAGACTCTTGGGGAAGAGGGAGATATTAAAAGAAGAAAGGATTGAAGATTTTATGATTAAATCATGCATGATAAAGTTTAAGTGAATTTGGTGCAGTAGTCCTCATGGACAAAGTGAAACATCTTAGAACTACAGTCTGAACTTTCTTCTGAGATGGATCTAATTTCAGGCTTTTGTCCCTTCCTTTAAGAGAGGTTTCATCTATACTGTGTTTTCACTTGGGTGTGATCAGGTACAGACATAAAAAAAAAGAGGAAGAGTGGTGAGGAAAAGTTTTTCTTTTCTTTTTAGGAGAGGAGAATAACATAAATGTTAGATTATACAGTCTGGAAGACAGCACTGTAGCTTTCCTTCTTGCATGCTCAATAACAGGAACAGCAAGAAGGCAGCTGGGTGGTTCAGTGGATTGTGAGTCAGACCTAGAGATGGGAGGTCCTAGGTTCAAATCTGACCTCAGCCACTTCCCAGCCGTGTGACCCTGGGCAAGTCACTTGACCCCCATTGTCTAGCCCTTACCACTCTTCTGCCTTGGAGCCAATACACATATTGACTCCAAGATGGAAGGTAAGGGTTTAAAAAATAATAGGAACAGCATCTTATACACAGTTAGTATTTAGTAATTTGGGATAGAATAAAATAAATATGATATGTGTGGTCAATTTAGGAAGAAGGAAGAGATGGAGGAAAGATTAGAAAATCTGCCTAATTAGACGTATAGGTTAGTGAGTTAGGGGAAATATATATATGTATATATGTATGTACATATATATATGCATGTGTGTATGTATGTATTTATATATACATATATAGTTTGTGTATGAGTATATGTACATTTACATTTTATGTGTGTGTATATATATGTATATTTGCAGGTATACATGTATATGTATAAAGATACTGAAGAGGCAGGTTATTAATGGTCTTTTGATACCAGGAGGATATACTATCCAAATGCTAACCACTTATTCATTTTTGTCTGGACTCTTTCCCCTGCATCTAGGTAAATGTTTTGAGCAGTAGGTGGAAGGTACATAGAAACAGATTTCAATTCAATAAATGAAAAACAACAACTTCTTTAAAGTAGAATGAGCTGCCTTGAAAAGACTGTATTTTGCACCACTGAAAGTTTTCCTGGAGAACCTGAATAACAATTAGTTGATATATTGAATGGGGGATCCATGTGAAGTATATGACCTTTAGTGATCCCTTCCAACTCTGAGATATTGGTATTCTGTGAGAACAGTTATTGTAATTCCAGCCAAATGTTTGGAAGATGTGCAACTTTGGTTATAAATAAGAATAAGCAAGAGTATATGTAAGTAAAGTTTAGTGCAAAAACAACCTCACCATTGAAAAGGCAATTTAATATAATATATATATATATATATATATATATATATTTCCTTGATAAAGCCCATTATCATTACATAGGTATTACACATTTTTTCTAACTTTTCATTTTTTTCTTTTCCACCTCTCTTGTTTCTTTCTTTTCTATTTTCTTTAAGCAAACTAAAAAAAAAACTTTACTGATGCATCCTAGTAGCTTCTCTCAAAAAGTTTTCTTGCCTAGTAGATAGGCTTTTAACCATTTTCCTTCCTTCCTTCTTTCCTTCCTTCCTTCTCTCTCTCTTTGCCTTTCTCTCTGCCTCTCTGTCACTGTCAGTCTCAGTCTCTGTCTCTCTGTCTATCTCTCTGTCTCTGTCAGTCTGTCTCTCTCTTTCTCTCTCTCTCTCTTTCACTCTCTCATTCCATCAATACGTGCAACTCCTAAAAAAGGAATTTTTATTTTACTGATGCATCCAGGTAGTTTCTCTCAAGAGTTTTCTTGCCAGGCCTGTAACCATTTTCCCTATACAACATGTGTGACAATTCAGGTTAAGTTGAAGGTGAAAGATGTCTCCATTTACTTTCCTATTTCTTTGGGAAGGCAAAACAAATGAATGATCATATATCCCTATAATCCTTACTTACCTTCTTTGAACCTTGCAACAACTCTGTTAGGTACATGTTCTTGGGATCAGTGCACCCGTTATAGAAGTGAGAATTTGTTGTTATTTAGTCATTTTATTACTGTCTGATTCTTTATTACCCCCATATAGAGTTTTCTTAGCAGAGATACTGAAGTATCCTTTCCCAGCTAATTTTACTGATGAGGAAATTGAGACAAACTAAATTATGTGGCTTGCCCAGGATTACACAGCTAAATAAATGTCTAAGACAAGATTTGAACTCAGGTCTACTTGATTCCAGGGCAAGTGTTCTATCCACTTTTCACAGAGATATCCTAAGGAAGAATTGACTATGTATTTCTACATAGTCAATTCTTACCTATATGACTCTATAGTCAATTTCTTACCATATTTATATATGCCATGAAAGATATACAAAAGCTTGACAAAGATTATTATACCTTGGTTCAGGAATTAGCATTTATTGTAAGAGATCCTTGGAGTTATAGATTCCCCAAAGGCCCTATTATTCTGGTCAGTTTGCCAAAGAAATACTGAGGGGAAATTCCAATCCTTCCTGGGCCAATTTATTTGGCCATTCTCTTCTAATTAAAGTAGACAAAAAGTGGTTTTTTCATATTTCTATATTTACATATGCTAAGGAGAGAAATTATCACCAACATCAAATACATTTTTGATGGCCACAAATATTTCAGAAGAAAGCGTGTAAAAGAAGCAGACTGTAAATTAATAATAGTAGTTGAAATGTGTATCCTTTTAAAAAGAAACAAACAAACATGTGTGTAGTTCATGATAAAGAATGTGCTAAAACCCTAAGTCAAGATGAAGCTCTGAGAGCTAAGGGGAGCTTCTGTTCTTGGTGAAGGAGTCTGATAAGTAAATATTCATTCATAGTATATGAGAATGATTATGTAGTGATGCAATTGTGATCTCATGGAAACTACATTCAACTGAACTAAAATGGGGAGCTCTTGGTTCTCCATTACTACAGTTACAAAATTCTTCTTCAAGAGATCAAGTGCAATTTGAAGAGCTGGAAGATTACTTAGTAATCTTTGTTGAGCCAGTACCAATATAATAAAAATGGCAATGCAAGTTACATTAATATTCAGGTTAATGCTATGCCAATAAAACTGCCAAAGTGATAGCTTATAAGTGTAAAACATATAATATCTAAATTCATTAGGAGCAACAAATTATATAGATATTTTTGGAAAAAATATAGCAAAAAAATTTGGAATGAAGAAAAATTTACAGACCTCAAACTATATTGTAAAGCAGCAACCATGAACATCATTTTGTGCTGGTCTGAAAGATAGTTATGGAACAGATTAGAAAAGAGAAAATAAAGAGTAATTAGAAAAGGAGAAAAAAGTTCTATAACCCAGTGTTTCATAAGTTGAAAAAATAATAAATTAACTAAGAAAAGCTATTTGATAAGAACTGTAAGAAAAAAAAAACTCAAATGCAGTCTGGCTTCGATTAGGGTTAGAGCAATTCCATATAAATATAGCAGGAAAAAGTTAGGTTTAAAAGATTCTGGAACTTTAATTGTGACCTGTTTGCTCAGAATGAGTTGATAGTGTATCACAAGAGTCAAGGTAGTATGATTCAATAAAAAGTACACAAGATGTAAAATCAATGCACACAGATTCAAATCTTGGCTCTGTTCTTTACTATCTATGTGAGCTTGAATAACTTGCTTAACTTTTCTTTACTTCAATTCCCTTATCTGTAAAATGATGGGGTGGGATTAGATGACTCCTGGGGTTTCTTCAAAAACCAATCTTCCTTGATGCAGAGTGAAAGGAGAAGAATCAGGAGAAATTGGTCCAGGACAATCCAGAGGAATTTCTGAGAAAGAGCATTATCCACATCCAGAGAAAGAACTGTGGGAGCAGAAATGCAGAAGAAAAAAAACATGCTTGATTATGTGGTTCAATGGGGACATGATTGGGGATGTTGACTTTAAATGATCACTCTTGAAAATATTAATAATATGGAAATAGGTTTTGAACAATGATACATGTAAAACCCAGTGGAACTGCTCATCAGCTCTGGAAGTGGGGAGGGAGGAGGTGAGGGAAAGAACATTATTCATGTAACCATGGAAAATATTTTAAAGAAATTAATTTTTAAAGGATATGTTCTTGTATTTTAATACTTTAGCAGTCTTACTATGTATTATCTACTTATCAGTTTGCATGCTCTATCTTCCCCTCTGTTTCCCATCCCCAATAGAAGTTAATCACCTTGGGGGATAAGACCCTTTATCCCCAGGACTAGCACAGTTTTTTGAACATAATAAAAATTTGCTCAATTAGTAAGGATTGGTTTACATATGGAAATATTTCCTTATGCTTTCTAGTCTTCTAATGGCATTTTGGACTTTTTCTTAGGTGGTAGACAGGGAATGGGAAGGTGGGAAATAGCATGGAAAAAATCTTTTACTTTGAGAACAATTGGATACAGGAAATGTAATGATTCTAACAATATATCTATTGATTAGGATTCTAAATATAGTGTCCAAGAATCCTTTCCATATGATGATCTTACCATATAGCAGTTATGACAGTTTCTCTGTTGGCATAGTGAAGATGCCCTATAGGAGACCAAGCAGAATGCATTAACTATAGATAAATACAAGTTCAAAATATGTCTAACTGTGATAAGGCAAATAAAAAGGCTAACAGCCTCAGAAGAAATTTGACAGACATTGGTCTAATGTCCTGCTCAGACTTAATCTGGGCTATAGAATTAGGGTCTGGGGAATCACCTTTTATTAGGAATATTGACAAGACAGTCAATAAACCAAAGAGAATCTATCTAATAGATATGTTAAATGCTTGGGATGCACCAAAAAGCAAAAATACTCAGACACATTCAGCATGTAAGAAACTTGGGTTCTAATAGGAGAGATCACATGAGTATAACAAACATCTCTTCATATAACCAAATATATGTATATGTGTGTATATGTATATATATATATATATATATATATATATATATATATATATGTATGTATAAAGAGAGCTATAGTCACATATTTGGGCAATTTGGTATATTATTTTATGTAATATGATTATCTATAGAATAGTATATGTGATATATCCATACATGCCTCTATACTATTAAGTATTTTATATTTTATTAAGTATTCTATATTTTATTAAAAATAAATTAGAATAACAGGGACAATTTTTACCCTTTTTTGGGGGGAAGGGAATTATTCTCAAATTGTACATGTTCAAGTACTTAAGAAATGATAGCTTGCCTACTGACTGACTTTTTATTATCTTTGTCAGGCTGAAAGGTGTCAGAGGGAAACTCAAAGTTGTTTTGATGCACATTTGTCTAATAACTAGGAGTTTCGAGCACTTTTAATATGATTGATAATAGCTTGATTTTTTTAAGCTGTAGCCTCCTATTGTGGAATAACAGTCTTATAAATTAGAAATATCTCTGAGAGAGAGAGAGAGACAGAGAGACAGAGAGACAGAGAGAGACAGTGAGATGCACAAATGAGAAGTTTATCAAAGGAACTTGTTGCAAAGGGTTTTTGTTTGTTTGTTTGTTTTGTTTTGTTTTGTTTTTACCCAGCTAACTTACCTGTTTCTTTTAAAATTTGTTACTTTAGATTTGTTTGTATGAAAAATTTTCATGTTATATAATCAATCCTTTTCTTTTTATCTTATGTGATCTCCTCTATCCTTATTTAGTTATGAACCATTCCCCTATTCATCAATAAAAAGGTAATTTTTTCCTTGTTCACTTTTTTATAATATGACCATTTATATCTAGACCACATATTTATTTTGAACTTAACTTTGTGTATGGTTGAAGATGGTATTATATACATAATCCTGCCAGAATTTTTTCCAGTTTTCCTGGAATTTCTTTGTCAAATTGTGAGTCTTGCCCTCGATAATCAGGGTCTTTGGATTCATCCAACACTATTACTATTATGCGAACATTATGCAAATATCATGTTTTGCAAACATGACATTTACTTCTATATGGTATATTCCTAATCTTTCTTCCTCTGATTGCTCAAAGGATATTTTGTCATGTCTGTATGTCTGTCAAAGGGAGCAGAGATTTTTGGCTTATACTGTAGTTTAAAGTTATGAAAGGGTCAAATGAAGCTTAATTGTTCTTGTTGCTGCTCTTTCTATTATTGTTTTAATTATGGAGTAGTTCTGGGTATATGGATAAACCTTAAGTAAGAAGCTAGTACATAAGGAGAGACTTAAGATGAGAAAGAAAAAGAATGATTGAAGGGGAAAATTTCCTGAGGTGTCAGTAGACATAGCAGATGACTAATGGAGTTGAGAAGCTGAGGGTAATAGAGCTGACTTTTTAAAAGAGAAAAGCTATTTCTTTCTCAGAGACAATAGTAAAAGAAGTGAGAAAGACCTGATATGGAGACATGTTTAATCTATAAGGTAGGAGAGAAGAAGAACTAATGGGAAATGGAGATTTTTTTTCCATTGTTAGAAGAGGAGGTAGGAGATATTTGTCAGCTAGGTGGTATAGAGAATAGAGGACAAGAATTATGGTCAGGAAGTCATGAGTCAAAAATGAACTTCAGATACTTCCTAGGTAATTGACCCTGGGCAAGTCACATGACTTTTATCTTTCTTTATTTCCTCATGAAGAGTAATGAAGATAAGTACACCTTTCTCCCAGTGTAATTTTAGGAAAAATGAGATGATATTTGTAAAGTGCTTCAAAAATCTAGGTCTTATAGAAATGCTAGCTGGTAGTGGAAGGAGTATTTTCTTCCCTATTTTCTCTTGTTCATGCATACTTCTTATTTTGAAACTACTGCAGAACACAGTCAATATTGAATTGATCTTTTAATCTCCAATGCCTAGAACTAGGCCTTTGTCCAGAAGGCATGTTTGTTGAATTGTTCAATTGAATTAAACCTTTGTATCTCCTCCAGTACTTTGCACATAGCATTGGCAATAGTAGGCATTTGCTCTTCAGCTAAGTGAGTGGAAATCTCAATTTTAAGAATATTTGCTAGTGTTTTGCAATTTAACTTTGTCTGTATTGGAATACAGAAGCAATGTATGAATAAAACTTGCTCCTTGCTTATACCACATAAGCATCAGAGCTTTATTCAAGGACATATGAATTGGATTATCCTACAAAAAGGGAAGGACATTTTTTACAATAATGAACTGCATTTTTAGACACCAATAGGGATTTCAAATTAAAGAGGAAACATTTAGGATTATTTAGTATTTGTACTGAATCCTTACAATATCATGAATTTATACATGAGGTAAAAAGTTTCTCAGAAGCTAGCAGTGAGTTGGGTTTGTTTCTATTACTCAAATATTTTCTTTAGCTAGAAATGCTTTTCGAAGCAGGGATGGAGGGTATTTAAGGTTAAGAACTTGTGGTCTTGCCAACCAATTTAGTAAATAATTAGTTGTATTGAAGACATGCATATATGAATGTAATTTTCTTCTTTCTCAGAACTTATTTCTTAAGATTCCAGAAGTAGAAGTTTTCCTTCCTCTGGACTCCCTATTCAGATTAATTCTAAGGTAATCAATATATATATATATATATGTATATATATATATATGCTCTCATATGCATATGTATATGCATATATGTATATGTGCATGGGCATGTATGTGTTTATTTATGCACACATATCAACTAAGCACAAATTTTACTTATAATCACTGTGGTCACTGTGAGCATAACTCAAGTAACTCCTGAAACCCATAGACAGAACTATAGGGTTTCTACTCAATTGCTACATTCATACCTTAGATAGGAGGATGATAGAGCATTTATTACATATTTATTATGTTACAAGCACTATACTAAGAACTGGAGTTACAGATACAAACAATCAAGTCAGTCTGACTTCATGGAACTTATAATCTAGCAGGAGAAGGAAACACATGAAAAAGAGCTAGAAATGGAGGTTGAGAAGAAAGAAGTTGTGTTTTGGAAAATTTGAGAATTAGTAGTTTCCTAGTTCTAGACAGGGTAAGGCCAAAACTCACCTATTAGAACCTATCTATCCAGTGTCAAAGTGCAAGTGAACTGTGGGTGGTCAATAACAGAGAGGCAGGGGGTGAGAATGCAATGAATGGAACAAGGAAAACAAGTAAGCTTCATTTTCTTGAGAAGCCTCAAGCCATTTACAGAAAGGACAAGAAAGAAAAGAAACTATAGAACTACAGTAGATGAAAGTTACATTTTAGATAATATTCCAAATTCCTAACCCTAAGCCATAACTAAAAGAGAGTCCATGAGTCAAGAGAAGAAAAAACCTAATCTCACAATCACCTGCACTATTGTCTGTTAATTACTACTTTCAATGGTAGTTCAAGTTTAGGAGATATTTCTATCCCATTTCTGTCTCTATATGGATCTCATTTATCTCACCCCATAAGAGAATATTATTGTGCCATTTAGACCTATAAGAACATTTAATATAAATGTGTAAAAATATATGTACACATATATACACACATACACACACATATATATATATGTATACATATATATATATATATATATATATATATATATATATAACATGTATATCCTGATAAAAAATCTAGTCTAACCCTCTTACAGAAGAAGAAATCACAACCCAGATTGGTTATGCAACTTGTTCAAGGTTTGAATTGGAATCTCTACCTCCAAATTCTGTGATTTTTCCTTTATAGCCTACTTTTTAATACTGTCATCATTTCTGATGCTTCAGTTTACTATCTGACTGATTCATCCTTCATTAACCAATAAGAACACTTCAGATATATGATACCCAAGACTCTGTGCATCTCTTTATCTAAGCATTCACTGCTCTGAAGTTGTCCTATTCTCTTATTACATGGAGGAAAACATCCTTATATATGGCCTTCATGTACTGCCCATATCTATAAAAATGTTTATAGAAACTCTTTATAATGACAAAGCATAGTTTTTAAATGTAATTGAATATTATTGTACCATAAGAAATTATTAAATTGATGGATTCAGAGAAAAATGGAAAGAACTGTATTAACTAATGTAGAGTGAAATGTGCTTCAGAATAAGGAAAGGAATTTATACAATAAAAACAATTATAAAGAAAAAAACAACTTTGAAAGATCTTGGAATTTTAGTGAATGTAATGAAAAAACATGATTCTAGAGAACTGGACATTAAGCAAACTACCCATCTGACAGGGATGGGAACAAATACAGAATGAGACATGCATTTTTGGACGCAGCCAATGACCAAATTTATTCCACTTGACTATACATATTTTCGCAAAGGTTGCATTTTTAAAAATTTGAAATGAGGAGGTAGGAATAAGGGAAAGTAAATTTATTTGGAAAATAATGATATATATATATATATACCTGTATATATACATGCATTATAAAATATTAAATGTTATTTATTTATGTGTGCATGTCCCTCCAAGAATTTTGGCATTTTCATATTGGGGGGAGGGACAAGAAGAAGGAGGAAGGGAGACAGAGATAGTCAGAGACAGAGAGGGGAGAAATCAAAGCTGAGCAAAAAAGCTAGAATTAATACTGGGATACAAGGCATAAATGGTCGTGAATGTGGCATTATTAAGATTTAGGGAAGTCTTTCTTATTGTATTGGAAGAATATATCAAACAGATATCAACCTACCCACAAAGCCAGCCTTTCTCCTCACTTTGTTCTACTGTGTTCTGCACTTTCATAATCAGATGAACCCATAAAGATAGAAAGACAAACAGTAATGGAGCAAAACCCATGTCCTCTATTTCCTATAGAGCACAGAGCTGTTATTCCCACTCATTACTTTTCATCAGGAATGAAGAAGCATGCTCTACCAATGACCATAATTTGCTGGGCTCTTCCTCTTTCATTTTGCATAAACTTCTTTTTTTGTTGTTTTCTTTTGATTGGAGAAGCTGAACATATTTAAAGACAGAATTTGCATTTCAAGAAATTCTGTAGAAATCCCAGCACTGGGTAAAAATGGGGTTGGGCCTTCTGCTCAGATCTTTCTATTTCAGCTAAAAATAGTACTTGTGCTCTGTGATGGGCTTTATCTCCTGCTGTCACTTTATTAAAGGAAAACTAGCATTACCCATTCCCTGACCTTTCACGTCATATATGGCTTTTTAATGCATCAAGACTCTAGCCTTGCAAGGAGGCTCACAAAGTCATTTCACTTACTCCCTACATGGTGTCAACATAGATCTTTAACCATCCCCAGAAGACTGTCACCAGCACTGAGGCTTCAGCATATGCCAAGTACTGAATTACAGTAGAGAGGAAAGCCAGCTGTTTGCCTTTTCTCTTTTTTTAGTTCTAGTAAAGATTAAAATAGTGCAGGGATCATGAGTTTGAGAGTGGAGGCATCCTGAGTACAGAAGCTGAGGCAAAGATACTGATGACAATGCTACCACTAACTAGCTTTGAGAGAGGAAGCAGATACGTGGATCAAAATGACTTCCTTCAAAATATGGAAGTTGGATTAGATGTTTTCTAGAGTTCTATCCAAAATTATTATGTGACTACCCTAATATTGGGAAGGGGGGAAGAGGAAAGGGATTGAAAAGAGGAAGAATCATTTCTTAATCACCTGCTAGGCATTTTGCTAAACACTTTACAAATGTTACTTTACTTGATCCTCACAACAACCCTATCAGGTAAATTCTGATATTAAACCCATGTTACACTTCAGGAAACTTCCTCCTTCCTTTTTTCTTCCTTCTTTTTTCACATACTATTTTAAATTGTTCAGCACAGTGCCTGAACATAGTAGGTGCTTAATAAATGTTTTCTTCCTTCCATCCTGCCTCTCTATTATGCATATTGATATATGATTGTTTTTCAACATGTTGCTCCTGTATTCCTCAAACGAATGTTACTAATGCATGGGAAAAAATGGGGAATATGCCAGACACCTTGGCACTCTCTTTTCCAGCTGGGAAGTAAAAAAAAAAAGGAAATGCTTCTTCAGAGACTTCCAGGAATACATTCTTAGTGGCTTACGAAAGTAGAAAAGCCCTTAAGATGCCACATCAGGTGATTTTTAAAGCAATCCAGGAAAAAGATTAGCCAAATGGGATGTTGGCCCCTTTCCCCCAGCTGCGCACAGCAGTAGCAGGAGTAGATAGATCCAGTCCTTTTCCAGTGGGGTAATTAGGTCTGCCTGCCCCCCTCCCTCCCTCCCAAAGGATTAATTCTCCTCCCAACAGATGATGGCAGCCAGCTTCCATTTCCTTGGGTAGACTCCATCAGCAGACTGATTTCAATTAGAGAAGTGAAGCTCTATTGACTTATCCTATGTACAAGGAGGCGTAGGAGACAGATAACAAACAGGATTACAGCATTAATCTTATGGTCATGGACACTGGAAAGATTTTAAAATGCATTATCTTCTTCCCAGAGGAATAACAGAGAGGATTTTTTTCTTTTACAATAGGCTTAATCTTGATACAAGGTGATGGGTTGATAAATTAATAGAGAGTGAAGTCTCATTCCCAGCATCTGTCACACACACCACATCTCCCAATGAGAAGATTCTTGTCCATTTCTGTGCCAAGGCTGAGACTGTGGTCCTGACTTCACGATGCCATTGGTCCAGATGTTTGGTATCCCCTAAACCAAACCTCCAGATGATCAGGAAACACAAAAGAACACATCCAGATGTTTGTTGATTTGTCACCTGAGGGATGCCTAGTTTGGCCTGATAGAGATACAGCCAATATGAAGAACCCTGTATAGAAGGCAATTCTTGAACCCCTAAAAACTACATTACCCAAAATTCCTTTCTATATTACCTAGAATCCTTTCCCCTTTTCCTGGTTCTTTGGTTTACAACTTTACATGATTATATTTAAGTTTTCTGTCACTCATCCCAATGTCTCTGTTACTCACTACCTGCCTGAGGAGTTCTTTTACTTTAGTTATTATTAATAAAACTTTTAAAATATGATACGTTAGTTATTATATAATAATTTTCATCTTTACAACCCTTTGTCATCACAATTAAAGCCTGTGACTGCAGTGTAGACCTTGCAGTCAGAACATATAATTCCAAAATTCTTAGTGAGAAACAGGGTAGCAAAGTCAATAGAGAATTCACATCTTGACTCTGATCTGTATTGGCTGTGTGGCCCTGATCAAGTAATTAATCTTTCAGTTTTCTAGGCAGCTCTACAATTTATATGTGCCAGAGAAGGTGCCAACATGCATCGATAGTTTCTTTACCTGAGTTTCCTGTGCCATTGAAATGAAAGGTATGATTTTTTCCCTTATTCCCCTCTTCTTATGTAAGAGGTATGTTTCATATCACTATATCAATAATTATATAAGGTCTGGCTTTCTTTTAAAATCAATCAATAGAAGATATTATCTGAGAGGAAACAGGGGCTAGACACTTCCATAGAATCCATCATTCAACCAAAGGTACCTCAACTAGTTGTGATAAGGAGAGTACTAGGCTTGTTTGAGGACACTCAGTATGTTCAAGTTGGTGAGGAATTGTATAAAAATAGCAGGCTAACCTGGAATTGGAAATACAAATGTTTTTGTATTTTAGGGAAGAGAGTAGTTTTCGCTAAGTCCCCTGGAGGGAATTGCTTTGGTGGAGAGGAAAGGAGACTAAATATCCTTTCCCACCTTTGTCGAGAGGAGGACTTCATAAATTTCTTAAAATCTGAGGATCTGGACTTGTCATTTGTATTCTAGCAACTTCCTTAGAACAGATGATGGTGCATGTCTGCCATTTTAGGACAGGTTAGAAATACTAAGGTAAAAACAGCATCAAGATTACAATGTGACCAGAAGAAAATTATAAAACAACTAAGGGACTTCATGAAGGCTTAAGGAAATTATGGGGCCAAGGGGGAGGAAAAATTTTAGGTTTTGGACTTTCTAGAGCTGTGAATAAAACCTTTGTTATATATACTCTAAATGTGAGGTCATTTTCTTTTGGAATGTATCTGTAGTTGTGGAAGAATATGCGTCCAGTGTGCAGTGAGGAAGAAAAGGAGAGTTAATTGTATTAATTGCTCTTATCATATCGCTTTAATAAAAATTATTTTTAAAAATTTAAGTAACTTTGGTGGGTGAATTGATACCAAATCATAGTGGGCTTGGGGGCTGAAGTACTAGAGATATGACCTCCCAGACTCTATGAGACACCTAGAATCCTGAGGAAGAAAGTAACAGCTTCTTTCTGTGGATCTGATCCACCAGGGAAAATTGTAGTGGGATAGTTTAATCAATGGATATGTTACAATTAGAATAATTAACACTTTATAAATCAGTTTCTCATGCATTGTTTTATTTGGTCCACCTGAGAACTATATATGAGAGTAGATATTATCATCTCCATATTTTTTATTAGAAAAGCAAAACTCACTGAAGTGGTTTCCTGACAATGCCTAGAAAAAAGGAGATAGCTACATATCTATATTCCAGTCAAATGACTTGGTATCCTGTGTTCTTTTCACAATTAGAACTCTTATTCAGTAATCCATATATCAATTCTCACTTTACAAATTAAAAAAATAAAATAATCAACATTCCCCAAACCCAAATAGTGTTTTCCATTCTCCCTGATTTTGTTCACTTTTCCTAGCTGCTGAAATGTTTCTGAAGTAGAAAGAGAAATAGGTTTAAAGTCAGAAAACCTAGGTTCAGATCTTTGATTTTCTACCTCCATGACCTTGAGTAAGAACTCTGAATATCAGTTTCCTTAACTATAAAAATGTGAAATATGTACCAAATTATCTCTCATGTTCAAGCTTTGTGTATAAGATGATATTCTCTTTCATTATCATGTGTTTGAATTCTTCAAGTGCTTGATCAATTGCTACTTCCTCCATGAAGATTTCCCTAATTCCCCTAGTCATAGATAATCTCTCTTTAGAAATTGGTGGGTTACTGAAGAGTGCCAGGGTTTACCATCAATCTTCCTTTTCTTTTATTTCCTCAGCATAGTCTGACCTTAACTCTTTTTCTTTCTTCCAGCAAAATACCTTAAAAATCAATCTTTTCTTTCTAGTAACATCAACACTACTATCATTCTTTCTATACAACTCTGGCCATATGATCAGCTATGACTTTACTCATTGACAATTGTATGCTTCTCCTTCCTTCAAGAAAATTAGGCTTAGCTCCTAAAGTCATCCTGGACTTTGATAGGCCAGCTTTGGCCCTATCTTGCTCTGTTTGAGGCCCCCACCATGCTTCAAGGACATCTCCAGCTTTGCCACAGTAAAAGTATATGTCCCTCCCCTTCCTTTCCAGTTCCAGTTTACAACTTATGTCTCCTCATAATAAAATGTTTCTTGAAGGCAGTATCTGTCTTAATTGTTTTTAATTGTGTCTTTTGCACTTGTTGGGATTCTTTGCACATAGCATATAAATGTTCTATCTATCTATCTATCTATCTATCTATCTATCTATCTATCTACCTCTCTGTCTGTCTGCCTGAATGCATGTATATATGTATGTTTTTGTATGTTTGAATAAGGTTAAGACAAATAGAGCTGATCATAAGCTGAGGAGCCTACCTTTGGAGACTCTAAGAGGTTTGGATAAATGATTTCCTTTTAGAATATAACCTTCTTGAGAAGAGGTATTATTTCTCTTCTTTTCATTTTTTCCATTCCTTAGCATACTATCTATAAAAGAGTAGGAACTTAAGACTTGCTCACTAATTGACTGATTAATTGGCAATTAGAAGTACCTAAGAGCCCTTAAATTCACATCCCAACTCAGATGCTTACTAGCTATGTGATCCTTGGAACATCACTTAAATTCCCTTAACTTCAATTTCCTCATCTATTCAATTGGAATAATAATATAATATATAATTTATATGTGTTATATAATAATATTATTATAATGGAGCTGTTGTGAAGTATCTCAATGAGATAGCATGTGTACAGTACTTTGCAAACCTTAAAATATTATATTAATGCTAGCTATTTTAATTGACTATACTAGGGATTTTTAAGGGAGAGTCCTTTCAGGTATATTTGGGATTAGGCCTCTGAGGTTCTGTAATTTTGTGATAAAAGCACCCTAGTTTATAGCCCTGATAATTTATAGCAACTGCCTCCTAGCTGGCCATTCAAATCTATCCCGTCTCTATTAAATCTTTTTGCATGACTACTAGATGTATAAAGGAACACTTGAATGGTGAAAAATACTAATCACCTACTATGTGTGTAGATTTATTTTAAATTTCTAAAAATTAAAGTGTTCATCATGTTAATAGTCATTCCTTGTTTACTATTCAATCAGGCATAAAATCCCTGAATTTTCTTTCAGGAAAGACTGAGAAAGGTTGTTACTTATCCAAAGTCACCAAATTCCTAAACATCAAAGACAAGATTTGAATTCCAGTTATCTGACTCCAGAGGTAGCTAGAGTTATTTCCAATATCCTGAAAGATTAAAAGGACTTTCTCAAAGTTACTATAACTGTACGTTATATATAAGCTTAGTTTGCTCATATCTAAAACTGCACGAGCTAGATCGTGCCCAAGTACTTTCCTAGCTCTAAATATATAATTGTGGCAAATGGTTAAATGAGGAACCAACTTAAGTCCTCTAATAGAAATTCCTGTGCTCCTTCAAATCCAGTTATACCTCCACTTTTTGCCAAAAAGACTTAGATATGAGAAAAACAGCATCTTCCACATAATTTTGGATGCTATTAAAATGAATGGGTTATTAACCCTTCATCTACATGATATATATATTGTGTTTTTATGTCTTTGGGCAGACCTCCTTGAATCACCAGAACAAATTTCCTTGCCCACAAGGAGATGACATTCTAATAGAGTAAGAAAATGCATATAGGAGAATGATGGTCAGGAAGGGACGCATTTATAGAAAAATTACAGATAGTGGTCAGAACTTTAGGGGGAGTAAATTGATCCTTTCCTTCCAAGAATAAAGGCATAATTTTTATAATCATGGTACCAGAACTAGAAACATGTGGGAGGTTTGGAAAAGGGAGAGCATGAAGTTCTTACCTACTTGCACCATTCATTGAAATGTATTGAGATTAGATTAAATCAGCATAGTCATCCACAAACAAAAGCATCTGCAGGTTTCACCATGGACAGAGAATCTTTCCTTGGACTGGACTTTTCATGTATCTTCTTTATAGCAATACGTTTGCATGCAGACAGCTCTCAGCTTTATGATCCTCCTGAAATTTATTTGAGGATCATTGAATAGAATTGTTTCTATTATACATTCTATAATGTCCTAAATGATATTGTCAAAAAATGGAAGATGCCTTGTTGAAAAACATTTGTAAAATAGAATTTTGTTCACCAAACAATAAGCACAAGAAAAAAAATTAGATGCTCTAAAAATTTGAGTCACTATGAGATAACAAAGATATTTTTCATTTGTTTATTCCCAACTAACACTCGCTGAGGGTGCTATCCAGTTTTTATAGATTACTGTTATAAAGATTTTGTATAGACAAAAGAATAGGAATGGAGGATTGTAACCTTGAAATTCTCAGTCACATTTTTTTTCAAAAAGATTCAAGACAATAGCATAAAAGCTGAGACTGCTTTGTTCAATGAAAACATTTTACCATTGCATCTGTTTGTCATTGAACCTGGGAGTACCACTTCTGCTAAGGAAATAAAGATGAATATTTCACAGAGGTCAGTGGAATGGTACATGATGGCTGTGACATTAACATAGAACCAGCAAGGAACTCCAAAGGAGAAATAATTAAAAGTATATCATTAAAGAATTATTTGAAAGAAAGAAAAGATGGGCTGGTCACATGTAAAGACCTAGAGATGTCTAGTGAACAGCTTTATTGGCACTTAAAATGATGAAAGAAAAAATGAAGGAAGGTCTCTAGTACCTATGGACTCCTGTGTTGAACTAATGGGGTACATAGAATGGGCAGTCATGGATGAATTCAGATCTTCATTATTGAACAGAATTCCAGAGTTCATGAAATCTCAGGTTCATTTGAGTATTTGAGTAATAGAACAAGTTTCTTTGAATTAGATGCAACATCATGAGATAATCCTATCCAAATTTCCACCCCATGCATGAATATTTTATTCAGCATTCCTGGCATGAGATGTTTCTGTTCAATCTGTGATTTTGTATTTGAATATTTCTAGTAATAAGAAGCTCACTATTGCATCATAAAAGTGTTTTTAATATTTACTAACTCTATAGAAAGTTCTAAGATAAAAACAAAATGTTTCCTTGAGACTGCACTCCATTAATCTTAGTTCTAGCTTCCAGAGCCAGAGAAAATAAGTATATACCCAGAAGAAAATTACAGCTCATCTAAAACTTGAAGACAACACTGCAATGTCATTTAATAATTTCTCATATGTCATGGTTCGAGTACTACTCTCTATCCTAGTCATTCTTTCATCTAGACCCACCAGCTTTTTAATACCCCCAATATAGTTTCTAAAACTGAACACAATACTTCAGATATGCATATTAGTGTTAATTACCCAACACAAGGTTTTAATAATCCAATTATATGGCCACAAAAATTAAGTGGAAATACACAATGGAATTAATAATGGATTTCTAGGCCTTATGGGTGGGTAAGTTAGCAGAAGTTGGTATGGCCTATCAGGCGGATCTATTGTTAGAAATTTTTAAAGCATGTTTATTTTTTGCAAGTTATTTATATGTCATATAAATAAAATAATTATTTTTTTAAATCTCCTCTTCATATTCTTCAAAAATTTATCTGTTGGGGAATGCATCTTGTACTGACCAAGTTGAAACAGTTCCATAGATATCTGGGATATGAGCTTTCTCTCTTGGTTCTCAAATTGTATTCAACACTCTAGTATAAGGGATTATTCATTGCTCCTGGAACATAATACAAATTTTTGTCCCCATAGCTTTGCTCATACTATTTCTTATTCCAAAAGAAGGGACTAGTTTATTCTTCTAATACAATTATTATCATTCCTATTTTACAGATGAGTAAATTGAGACTTAAAAGTCAATTGGCTTGCTCAAGATTATATAGTCATTCAGTATTGAGGTAGGTTTGAATTCAAACTTTTCTTACTCTAAACCCCATTATCTACCCATTATGAAAGAGGATATGAATAACCTGGCTCTACCAAGATCCACTGAAAACATATTCCCATAATCAGGGAGATCATAGGATTTAGAATGATAAAAGGTCTTAGAAATACCTCATCTAGTCCCTCATTTAACAGAGGAGGAAATTCAGACTTAGAGAAGGCAAATGATTGCCCAATCCAGTACAGGGTTTAAAGGTTATACAGTTAGTCAACAAGCACTTATTAAATATCTACTATGTTTCAGTCCTGGAAATACATAAACACAAACAAAAACAACCCCTTCTCTCAAGGTGCTTACAATCTAATGGCAGAGACAACATATTAAAAAAAAGCTACGTGCAAAGAAGATATATAAAGGATGTAAAGGAAATAATTAGAGGATCAGTTCCTAAGATTAAGGAGGATTTTAAAAGACTTCTTATAGTAGGTGGAACTTTACTGAGACATGAAGAAAGCCAGGAAAGCAAGAAAGCAGGCACAAGGAGGGAGGAAGTTCTAGGCATGAAGGAGCTGCCAATGGAAATGCTCAGGAAATCAAGAAGGCCAGTGTTACTGGTTCTCAGGACATAGTGGGAAGAATAAGGTATAATGTAATTAATTCAAATTTTCTTGATGACTATATATTGTTATAATTATTTATAAGTAAAGGGAAGAGAGAAAGATGAGAGACAGAGAGAGAGAGAGAGAGAGGGAGAGAGCATCCTAATTAAAAATCTTCAAGCCCAGCTATGCTTCTTCAATCCTAGTTGCAAATTGTGATACTGCCCAATCCACACCAGCCCAGAGCAAGCAGCAGTAAAGTAAAGTAAAGTAAAGTAAAGTAAAGTAAAGTAAAGTAAAGTAAAGTAAAGTAAAGTAAAGTAAAGTAAAAAAACAAGCAGCAGTAGGTCAGATAGCCAGGCCAGATAAGATCATGCAAGTGCCTAAGAAGGAGAGAGGAAAGCTCTGGTTCAAGAAGAAAATGAGAGCTATTGTATGCTGATTTATAAAATCAGTTTATTCTCTCCTTTTCGGAATCTTTAATTGGCCAGGCTTTCCATCTTGTCTCTGTCCTACAGTCCTAAATTTCAACCACATCACCTGTGGGGGGACTTCCACTTGACAGGAACTAAACTGCCACAGGGTAATTTAATCACATGTCTCTATGGTATCTTACCTGATGGGGTGGAATGAGGGGGTACACTTTAAATTACATTTACACAATAAGAAGACTGGAAAAGCAGGGAGGGGCCAAGTTACAAGTATCTTTTAGAGCCAGAGGGTTTTAAATTTATTCCAAAAAGTAAAAAGGAGCCATTACAATTTCTTAACTACATAAGATAACATGGTTTGACTTGTTTTTTAGAAATATCAATTTGACAATTTGACAGTTGAGGGAAGAATGGATTGGATAGAGAAAAACCCTGAAGCTGAGAAGTCAACTAGCAGGCTACTGCCTGGCTTACCAGAATTGGTACCAAGTGGATGCAAATCTAATTTAGTCTTATTTCTATTACACACTATAACACTACTTTCTCAGTTGAAGGTTATGAAAGATTGCAATCTATTCTGTTGAGTTTATTAATTAGTTCTGTTGGTATAGAAAGGATAAGAGAAAATAACTAACTGGACTGTATGCTTTGATTTATTGAAACTGCTCCACAAAACCTAATTCCTTAAATCAACTAAATAGATCCCCAAATAAAAGAAAATTTAAATATCTGGAATCCTCACATAATAGATATAATAATGTAACTAATTAATCCCAAATAATAATAATCCCCAAATAATAGTACTTTATTATTTTCAACTAACAACTTGCATATAATTCCAAAGCTGAGTAATGTGAAATGCCTCATAGCAGTGGATATGGGCAAACAGTGATGGTTAACACAAAGATATCATGTGTATCTCATGAAAGAGAAGATGTAGTACAAAAAGGAATTCACAAAAATGTCATTTATTATGCTTCTATGTTCCTATAGTGTGTAAGATCCTCTGTATCTACTTATTTTAGATATAGTCTCTATCTTTAAGTAGTACGAAATCTAGGAGAAGAGAGAAAACATATTCAGAAATGACCAATATTTTGTAGATGTGAGTAAATGCATGGTGGGAGATAAAGATATAGATTTTTAGGAGACATCTAGGGAGAAAAAGAATAACTTTTAGACTGAAAAATTAAATTAAATTAAACTTAAAAGACAAAAATATTTATATTAGCACCTACTAAATGCAAAATTCTGGGCGAGGTACTGGCAATTAAAAAAAATGAAAGAATCGATCAAAACCTTAAATTCGACATGAGGGATATGATATGGACAGAGAAGAGTTATAAGTTCTAATAATCATAAGGCATAAAAAAGGTTTAGAAAATTGGGAAAATCATGGGGGAAAGTTTATATTCATGATATTAAATGAAGAGTTTCAGATATATAAGAACAAGAAGTATTGTCCAATATATAAACAACCAAATGATGTGAACAGAAAGTTTCCAAAGGAAGAAATCTAGATTATAAAAAAACCCTGAAAATGTTTTGAATTACTAATGATTAGATAATTTTAAATTAAAGCAACCAAAGTTTCATGTCATACCCATTAGATTGTCAAAGATTAAAAAAAGAAAGTAAAATAACATTTGTTGAAGAGACTGAGGAGAACTAATGTTGAAGCTATGAATTGGTCTAGCCGTTATGAGAAGTAATTTGGAATTTTGCCACAAAAAATTAAATGGTACAAATCCTTTGATTTCAATATAACATTATTAGGATTCTATTCAAAAGTGATAAAAGTTATAGTAAACATATAAAATATTGAAAGCAATTATTTTGTTGTATCAAGGAATTGAAAAGTAATAGGATACTCATTTATTGGGAAATGACTAAACAAATTATCATATAGGAATATAATGAAGTAATAAAGTATAAGAAATTATAAAAATGGATGATTTCAGAAAATATTAGGGTGATACCAAACACAGTGAAGTAAATAGTCAGTAAAATCACTGATACAAGAGCAAAAATATCATGAAGGGAGAAAATGAAATACTTAAAAACTTTTCTTAATTCAATGGCCACCTACAATTCCAAAGATAAAGAATGCTACCCACTTCTTGACAGAGAAAATATAGACTCACAATATAGAACATTATATCTTTTATTTTTTTAGACTACCGATATCCCAGAAAATCTACATCTACAAAAGGTTCCTCTACTTTTTCTTCTCACACTCATATTTAACCTTTTAAAATATGTCTCCTGACCTCAACATTCCAACAAAATTTTTCTCCAAAATTACTAATGATCTCCTAATAGCCAAATCCAATGACTTTTTCTCAATCTTCATTTGTCTTGTCTTACCTGTATCCCAGGTATCTTGTCTACTATCCAATCTATCCTTCATTCAACAAGTAATTTTACTAAAGTAAAATTCTAAATATGCCATTATGTTGTACATAGCCCCACACAATACACTCATTAAACTCCAGTGGTTCATTATTAATTCCACAACCAGATACAAAATACTCTGGTATTCAAGGTTCTTCATAATCAATTGCCTCCACCTTTCCAGACTTATAATACTTCATTTCCTTCCATGTACTCTCTATCCAGTTTCCCTGGCCTCCTGGTTGTTCCTCATACAAATCACTCAAACTCCACTTTCTGAGCACTTTTTTCATATTACCTCTCGTACATGGAATATCCAGCCTCCTCATTTCCAATTGCTTATTCCCCTGACTTCCTTAAAAAATCAAAAATCTCATCTTCTCCAAGGGAGTATGAGATGCTCCAGGAAGAGGGGTGTCTGGGGTGTTACAGAAATCTGTCAGCCCAAAGGATATGAAGATTCCCCCCAGTGGAATAGATGAATGTGAAGAATTTGTTCCAAAGGCAATGAAGATGGCTGAAGCATGAGCTGTAGAATGCTTAGAGCTTTCTCAGAAATCATAGACTCCAAAATCATCCAATGCACCCCCAGCTATAGCCAGTTATCCTGACTTGTCTTGCCACTGTATTTGCATTAGTCTGAAAGAGAGAGTGAGACTGACAATTTTATGTAATGCTGCCTAACTTAAACCAAGTCACTTGCAAGTCAGGATGTCACTCCATGATGTAATTGGTCCTCTTCTAAAATCAAAGGACAAACAACAAAATGTCATCTTCTATAAGAAGCCTTTCCTAATCCTTCTTAATTCCTGTTCTAGTTATTTCCTATTTTCTGTATATAGCTTCTTTATGCATATTTGTTTGTTGTCTCCCCCATTATTTTGCAAGCTTCTAGAGGGCAGGGATTGTTTTTTGCATCTTTTTGCATCCCTAGCATTTAATTATTTAATCATAATACCTGTGACATGGTAGATAATAAATGCGTATTGACTAACTGAATGTGGAAATTTGTCATGCTTTGTTGCAATGCTGTTGTTGTTTTTATATACAATGGAGATAAAGTGAAAGGTTAGAATAAGTAGGAGTTAGCATGAAGGAAAGAGAAAGAAGGAAGAAGGTAGAAAATAGAAAATATTTTCCTTATAGCATGACAAATAAGAAAGTGTGACTTTGAATCCAGGCATCCTGGTCTAAGGCTTTCATCTAACACACACTGGTATGTAACTATGAAGAATTCATCATAATTTCTTACTATCCCAGGCAACATTATAAGGCAATAAGTTGCATAGTGAGTGTAGATATACACTGGTAGATGGTATTTCTTTAACTAGGAGTTTCCTACACCAATAAAATCATAGGTTACATTTAAAAAATAATGATAAATACATATTAGAAATGTAGAGAAACTTAGGAAGATTCATAAGAACTGATTCAAAGCAAAAAAAATAATAGCAATATCAGAAGAATAACATGCACAAGGTCTATAGTAATATATATATATATATTTATATATATATGCTAAAATGAAAATGACAGAAACAGGCAGAAGAATTTAAATTAATCATAATATCCAATTTGTTTCTCTCAGATCAGATAGTAAAATATACATTCTTTTCATTAGTAGAGAAATAGGGGAATATGGATATGGAATGTTACATGTTTCAAATGCTTATTTCAGTTGGTTTTGCTTAATTGATTGTATTGTTTAGAAGGGATAAGGGAAAAGTTCAATAAGGGAATCCATGAGTTTTATAGCCAATAGTCAATAAACATATTAAGTACCTACTAGGTCACAGTGCTTAATGCTGATAGTACAAATGTGAACAAAAGATGATGAAAAGTAGGAATAAGGGAGAGGAGTTGGGGGAGTGGCAGGAATGTATTCTAATTGAGTGCATAATGCAAAAGTCAGAGAAGTCTTGGAGAAGTGTTGCTAGTTGCATAATTAGAAAATGACTGTGTATCAAAAGGAATCAGTAAATCATTTTGGAAAAAAATGATTAATATCTTCACTCTTCTTACTTCCTCTAACAGTCTTCTTCTGTCTGATTCATTCATCACAGGTTTTGCACCTAACATCAGTTTAATTGGCCTTTAGATATGTCATAACTTAGTATTTGCAATGTAAACACTATGCCATCACATCACCTTTTTCATGCTACATGGATAATTAATAAGTATATAAGATACCTTTTTAGTGTCATGTTTGAATTTTAGATATTCATTTTATTTCTGTCATACAAATGACTAGAAATCAGTATCTTATTGAGTATGCATATGTTTTCATTATATGTGTTTATCTTTAATAATAGCTAGTATCATTAAAGGTTGTATAATCTTGGAAAATAAGTTATTTTCCTTTGCTTTGGGGCATGCATATCTAGCCTTTCTTTTTTCATTTCTCATGACCAAAAAGCAGGCTTCAAGAATGTAAAATGGTATTCCTTGATATGTAAACTTATTCCTGGCTTCTTGCAAGAATCTTTCTCTGAAAGGCCATTGAAGGAACTGATAGAGTCTGAATACAAATTAAAGCATGTTCTTCACTTTACTTTGTCCAGGGATTTTTTTAATCATATAAGCTTTATGAATCTTTTTTTACATGATAAAAATGGAATTATAAATTGCACAGTAGGTAACACATATACAACCTATATCATATTACCTGCCCTCTCAGGGAGGACCAAGAAGTGGGAAGGAAAGAGAACAAGAATCACAAAATATCAGAAAACAATTTATCTCCATGTAATCAGGAAAAAAGTATAAAAAACATGAAAAAAACCTTTCATTGTCCCTGAAGTATTAGAACTTATTAATTGTATTTCTGGAGCAGTTATATGTGGGATGGATTCTTCTCTGATACCCTCTTTTGAATTCTATTACTCCCAATTTGCTCTATTTTTCTAAACATTCTACATAATTCCCTACCACATTTAGATTGTCTTCTTTTAGAATATTTTATTTTAACTTTTGACGAAAGACCAATTAACTTAAACCTATCTCACCAATTTCAATCTTCAGTAATAGTTCTTTTGGCTTATAAAGAACTTATTCATCTCGATTTTGCTTCCTTTAGAGTCTGCACTCAATTTTTAAAAAAAATTTATCCATGTATTCTTTAGTTCCATCTCTATGATCTTCTTGAAATTACCTTGACATCTTCCCCCATGGTGTACTCTTCTACCTCTTTCAAAATCTATACTGCTATTTCCTCCCATTAGAATATAGGTTACTTGACCACAAAGATTGTTTTGTTTTATTGTGTGTATGTCTCAGAATTTATCACAGAAACTAAAACAAAGGGCTTAACAAAGCATCTGTCCATATACCTGTCTGTCTGTCTATCTATCTCTCTCTCTCTCTCTCTCTCTCTCTATCTATCTATCTATCTATCTATCTATCTATCTATCTATCTGTCTGTCTGTCTCTCTGTCTGTCTATCTATCTGTCATCTATCTATCTTTCTATAACCATATCTATCCCCTCTGTCTAAATGGCCAATATCTTATTAATGTATGCTCTAGGTTATCAATTCTCTAATTTGTGCTTTTGACTTATTCTTTAAGAACTTTTAAATATCTTCCTCATAACTTTAACACCACATTTTTCATGCATTGGACTGGGGTTTCTATTTTATTTATTTTTCCACTCTCTGAACTTTTCTGAAAGTTCACACTATTGCTCATTTCCTTGCTTTCTTTTTTTGTAGCTGTTTAGTTTACTTTATTACATGTATTTATTCTTTTTTGGAGGAGATAAGGGAAGCTTGCCTTAGACATAAACAATTATTCAGATATCTTTGCCAAAAAATCAGAGCTGTGCTTCAAATTGAAAATATAGGGCCACAGAATTCTAAGAACAAGAGGTGGAAGGCACCTCCACATGTCATCTAATCTTCATTATGTAGATGAGAAAACTCATGGAAGTGAAGTCACATAGATAGTAAAAGTCAAAGATGTCATGTGAACTCAAATCCTCTGCTAGATATCTCCATTTGATCAAATTATTTGGCTTTCTTTTAAAGTACTATATATGGAATTGTCCTTACAGGGTACTAAATCTTCAGTCAATGAGTACAATGCCATTTGTGAGCACAAACATTTGGAGGACTCTGCTTTTACCAGAGGATTGTTCTATTTGGATAGGGTAAGGAATTCTTCCCAATAATGTCATAGAGATTACATCTTCAGGTGAGTAGATAGCTCTTTTTTATGTTCTACTTGACAGTTATCCCTGTGATCACATCAATCATGATAATTTGTATGGCTTTAACACATAGCTGGGAAACACTACATTTATGAAGAGACTTTAAGTCTACGTTATGTTTTATTGTTTTAATAGTTATTTTTTTAAATTGGCAAGTATATATATATATATATATATATATATATATGTTAATTTTAACTCTGTTAGTCCACTCAATTAGCCACGTGGATAAATGGTGTGGACTGTTGTAAAAAAAAGGTGGGATGTGGGATACACACACTACAAAAGAATTCTATTTCAATTTTCTTATTTTCATGAAGAATCCCTTTGTAGTATATATGCATCATTCTTGTTGAAATCTTATTCAGAAGAAAAATGAGGAGCATAACTAGTTTTTATTTTTTAAATTTATTTATTAGCTCAAACCCTCATCTAAGCACAATTATAAAGATACAATTATCTTTTGTTGTTGTTGTTTTGAGTTCCTCAAGAATGGTACAATAGAATTATTCTGACCATACTCCTTAACTGGCCTAGCAATAAAATTAAATAAATAGTAAAACCAAACTTGTTTTCTATTTGGGGAAGAAAAGGGCAGGGAGGGAGATAAGATTTTCTTGCACAGAAGGAGGTCAGGAATACAATGCTAAATAGTCAAGGTCAAAAACCATGCAGACAGGCCATGTATCTGTAAAGAATGGTAGAGTCCAAATGGGAAGCAGGAAGAAAAGCATGAATCATGAAAAGGAGTGATATTTTAGGCTGTTCCTGACTCAAGATGGTTCAGCATTTTAAGCTTGGAATCTGAACCAAATGAACAATTAACCATTTAAAAGTATGGAATGAGTAATTAGAAAAGATGCAGCATTACTTCTTTAATGGCTATGTTGGTGCGCTCATTAAATTTAAGGGAGGAACTACAGATATGCTCAGGCTTTTATACTTAGGCAACAAGGAAGCTACATCAGTAGTTCAATTCTTAAACCCTTGAACTGATTAAGTCTCAAAGATGGTTTCAGTTCCATTTTAAGGAGAAAAAAAACAGCCTAGCCATCTTGGAGTAAGATCTTAGATAATAATAGAAAAGTATAAGCAGGATATTAGGAAAACAAAAATAGTCCAGCCTACCTGGCAGGGATGCAACTAAATATTGCTTCTAACACAAGCCAAATCTAGCTTTGACCTCCTACCACGTCACAACTTTTAGATCTAGACAGAGTAATATCAAATGATTAACCTCACTCATTTCATGAAATGAAAGAGAAATTTAAGCTTAGTTGCATTTATCCAGATCCTCCCTTTCAATCTTGTCACAGTTCCTTTTAAGTCCTCAAATGATAGAGAACCTCTATTATCACTACAACCTATGGTGATATCTAGAGATCCTGGGGAAGTCAGTTTTTATGCAGATATGGGAAAATTTCTAACTAGAGGTAAAGGTAAGGAAATAGGCACTTATTATGTGCCTGCTGTGTACCAGGCCCTTAAATTGGATCTCATTTTTTACCTTGATTCTCTGACTCTTCAGTTTCCTCAACCATAAAATAATGGAAAGAGAGCTGTTAAGCTTTTTTCTTCAACTCAAAGGTTTAAGGAGAATAGAAGAAGACTATATTTCTAAGAGAAAACTGACATTAAAAATGATTTTGTGAACCTTTGTAGTGTGTGTATGTGTGTGCACATGCGTGCATGTGCATGTGTGTCCATGATTGTGACTGAATGTTTGTTCCTTCTTTCCTAGCTTCTAATCCAGAATAATGATACAAACACTGAAACAACACTATGCAAGAAGCTTCCTATGCTACTCTTGGCTAAAATGCTTAGGCCATCCTGGCTGATGGCAGAAATCTGATACCAGTAATACTATGCTTTGCAATCTATACCTACCACAAAGGATAATAAATAATAGCAATGGAAAAATCCAGCAACGACGACTTGATGCATATAGGAGAGATAACTGATTAGTCCGTTTCTCTTTTAAAGCTCTTAGAATCTTGGATGCTTCATTTTTCTTGGCTGAGTGGGGTGGGGCAAAACTGAGGGCTTCAGGGAGCACTTTTTTTCTTTTTTTTTTAATAATGATTTCATAGTTTGTTGCTGTCATGGAAAGAAAGCTAAGTAGTATAGAAAAATGAGGAGAGTAAGATAGAGCCTGATTAGACCCTATATCTAGAGTTTTAGATGCCACAGGTTAGAAGATATATATTGACAATTCAGAATGCATTAGAGGGTTACCAAGTGAAAGAAGAGCATTTCAGGGGAGCATCAAATGAAGGAACTGCAGCTATTTGCTATAAAGAATAGAAAGGCACAGGATGTCACAAGTATCTAGAGGACTGTCATATGGGCCAGTGGAAAGAATATTGAAATTTTTGAAAAATCTGAATTCTTTGCCTAGCACTCTCAGAAATTTGCTTTGTGACTGTAGACAAGTCATATCACTTTCTGCATCTCAATTTTCTCATGTCAGGTCCCTTCAATCAACAACTGCTTAAGGCTCCATGACTAATATTAGATTAGATTGGATAAAATATTTTTTCTAGCCCTTCCTATGTGTCAAACTCTGCACTAAGCAATGGGAACATAGTTACCAGCATAAAGATAATCACTATTCTCAAGTCTAAGGAGGAATAGACTATACACGAAAGGGAAGTGAAGGAGAAGTGGGTGGTTATCCACATAAGAATAAGGTGGAAAAGTCCAGAAGGGCAATAGCTGATACAGCTTAGAAGTGAGAGGGGGCAACTGGGTGGCTCAGTGAATTGAGAACCAGACCAAGAGAAGAGAGGTCTTAGGTTAAAATCTGGCCTCAGATACTTCCTAAATGTGTGACCTTGGGCAAGTCATTTAACCTCCTTTGCCTAGTAGCACTTACTGCTCTTCTGCCTTGGAACCAATACACATTATTGATTCCAAGATGGAAGGTAATGGTTTAAAAAATTAAAAAAAAAAGAAGTGAGAACAAGCATGAGTACTTCCTCAAGTAGAGGGTCAGGGAGAAATTGAACAATTGAAGGAGGAGGCTACAGGGCCAGAGATGTTTTTAGTATGTGGTTGAGGTTGCAATTTTCCCAATCTTAAGAAGTAGTATGAATAAGTAGAAGCTGCAGGGTTATATTTGAACTTGAGAAAATAAGTTTTCTAATTAGATCCATTTTACAGCCACACTGCTTAATTAAGTAGTGAGTTACCTTTAATTGGAAATATTCAAGCAAAGGACCATTTGTTAGGAATGATGAAGAAGGGAGTAATAAATTGAAGGGAAATTTGGCCAAGGTTATTTCTAAGGTCCCTTTTAACTCCAAGATTCATGGAACAGGAAAGGATACATTATCACAAGTATATGATTCTTCTTAAAATTAAGAAATCACACCATTTGGAAATGATGCATTAAACAACTCTATATGCCTTATAAAAGTCAAATTCCCTTTTCTGTACTCAAAACTTTAAAAAAATCCAAGATGACTGTGAAACTCTTTTATAGGGCCACCACAGGAAGGGGGAAGTTGGCAACTGAAAGCCTGGAGAGCTATCAAATCATATAATCTCTTTTAGCAACTTTTCATGGTGCCTGGAATTCCCACAATTGTCTCTCATTTTGCATAAGGTGTAGAAAACTCTTTTCGAAATGCAGTTGTGAAATATGAGGCATGCTTGGAAGGATATTTCCAAATGTAACACAGCAGAGTTAGAGATTGTTTCAATCAAGAAATGAAGAAAAGCAAAATCTACCTCACCCAAATCAATCAAGAAATACTCTCAGAGTATTCAGCAATATGTTAGGAATACAGAGAGAATTGAATGGATCTTTGTTCTCTAGGAACTTACATTATATCTAGGGAGATACTATTAACTCACATTAAAATGATAACCATACATAATATTTATTTAGCAATATACATTTTGTAAGGGATTTTGTATATATTTGCTCATTTTTGTGGGAAAAGAATGAGTCATTGAGTAAGGAGGCCTTAGGTTCAAGTCTCACCCCTGGGATGGAGCTGACTATATCTCCCTTGGCAAATTGTTTTCTAGTGCCACAAGCATTTCTTAGACCCACTTTCTCCAGACTTATTTCCCCCAAATTCCTTAATATGTACACTTTACTCAAGAAGCACTAAGGTCCTTTGAATCAATACTTTCTTAGGATTCTTTGATTTATTCTAGATTTGATTAAATAACTCATTAAGCACTTCTTATATGCTTATTTTAGTATATGAAGGCAGATATTTAGACCTTTTGTAAAGAGAGCATGGTCATTTATTGCTGGAGGAAATGAGACTGGATACAACCAAGTTTTATTTTTGGTTCAGTCTGAATCATCATTAAGAAACTAATCCAAGCAATGAAGTTTATCCCTCATGCTGTGTGGGATGTCCTAGAATGTTTCCTCTAACTCCTCACACATGGACACACACATCCATACTCCCACCTCACAGATTCTATGAGGACATTTCACTAGTTTTTGGACACATGAAAAAGGAAATTGTGGTGTGACTAATATTAATCCCACCCCCCACACTGTAACTTGACTTGGCACCTACTCAATGAGTCTAGAGGTGGGAAGGTAGAAGAATAAACTTCCAAAAAGCATCAATTTA
This sequence comes from Monodelphis domestica, assembly GCF_027887165.1. Classification (NCBI taxonomy): domain Eukaryota; kingdom Metazoa; phylum Chordata; class Mammalia; order Didelphimorphia; family Didelphidae; genus Monodelphis; species Monodelphis domestica. The sequence goes on along the minus strand of NC_077229.1, from coordinate 130,063,485 downwards.
GCATAACAGACTTTAATTCATAAGTGAACCAAAGATAACTCAGATAACTCCTAGGGTTTAAACCCTGTTTCCTTCACCTGGACAAATTATTTAATATCTTTGATCCTCAGTTTCCTCTTATGTAAAATGGTAATAATAATAACAACATATGGACAATATATTTCACAAGGTGATTAGAAGGAAATTAAATGGTAATGAATATAATTGCTGTTATTGAGACATTGTCTAAGATCTTAGAAGTTATCTTCACACATGTATTACATTTGAAATAAGTATGTATGGGTGTTTCCCTTTCAGACTCTGACAATTTTGTAGACTTTAAGTTGCAAAGACAGATGGTATGTCCTTCGAGGATCTAATTTACAAAGGCAGGAAAGAGGCAGACAAATAATTTACCCCTAGTACACAGATTATCTCAGTACCTTGTTTTCCAAGTGTCTATTTGCATGAAACCAATAGCAGAAACTCAGAAAACTGGATTAGGAATTTCTTATACTCAAATGTGCATTTGAATCTGTCATCTCCTGCTCTTAACACAATGCCTGGGACATACTAGGGGCTTAATAAATTTTGATTGATTGACCTCTGCAATTTGGCATTTCTCTTCATTGATACAAATCCCAAAGCATCAATGCCAAGCCACCAAGTACACCTCTCATCCATGTCTTTCCTGAAATTGATTTATAATATACTTTGCTAAATAATTTCTCCCTAGTTATTTTTCAGTGTACTTATCTAAAATAATACTTTACCCTTGGTTATTATGATAATGGCAACTAACTGGGTCCATCCAAGCAGTTGAACCAACTCAGTGCAAAAACAGAACAGCCCAATCTAGCACCTAAGCCATCATCTAACTCATATATCATTCCTATTAGTGAATTTCATGAGGACCTTTCAAGGGAGAGAAAAGATAGTGGGGCCCTATATTTCTGGAGAGAGAAAAAATATCAGCACCCTATAGTTCCATAATCATGAGTTAGCCCAGATTTCCATAAATATCTGCCTTTCTGGTATTTTATTTTTAAGTTTGTATCCACTCTTCCCCAAAGCTGCTGTATGTATTGATGGGAGATGGGCCTCCAGATTTATGGAAGGAGTGGTATATTATGATTGTTCTTATTGTGCCATTGGAATAAATATCTTAAAAAGAATGCTATAGTTAAGTAACAATACAAAACAGTTCATAATTAAGGAACCAAAACATCTATAGAAGTTGATAGAAAGTACAGACAGCAATCAGATAGAATAATCAAAGAAGGATGTATGAATAAAGTACAGTCTCATTTAGGCCTTCAGTTATCTGTGGGATTTTAATATTCAAGGGATAAGTACATTAGGAAATCTCTTTTATTCTTAATGTTGCAGCTAAAAATACTGCCATAAAATTAACATTGCTTAATTAGTCTCACATTCCAATTGTGCCCCTAACAGGCAATACCAGTCTCATAGAAAAATGCCCCTCCTGAAGTGTAAAATTTTGGGGGAAATTATAAAATTATATATATATATATATATATACATATATATATACATATATATGTGTGTGTGCATGTGTGTGTATATATTTATATGTATACATATATACACATACACACACATATTCAGTATCTCTTTCTAATCGAGAACTTTCTTTCCTTAGATTTTGGAAGCAGTATGAAGATGATTTACTGATTTAGGAACTGGGTGGAGCAGACCACAAAGGGATAAATAGAAAACATCTGGAATGAACTATTTGAGAGAAGCAAAGGGAAAAAAAGAGTATGGTTTGCAAGTGAAACAAAGTACAGATGATTTGGCTTGATTTAGGCCAAGCCAAACACACACATTAAACATTGCACTTGGCCACAGTGAATGGAGGGAGCAGTGGCCAACATTGCATCAGACACACATTGTGGATGGAGGAAATGAGGTTAGTCAAGCCAGCTGGGACATCAAAGGGGCTGCTCTTGAAGGGAAGAGTGGGAAAGGGTTCCCCCTTTGGTAGAGTTTGCAAAGTTCAGCCAAAGCCAGTCCAAGGGGAATATCTCCAGGAACAAACTGATGGGGGCTCCCTTTACCATAAAGGCCCTCTCCTGAAGAGTGTATGTAATGGAGAAGGCAATCTAGAGGGGAAAGAATGGGAGGGGTAGATTTTTTTCCTTTTCCAATTCTGGAGTCCAATATGCACTTATTTAACCCTATTCAGAAAGGTCAATAACAGGGAAGACTAAAGGGGGGAGGGGTTCTGTCGCTTCTCCCTTCTGGAGCCTCATTGTGAGAACTGTGTTTCTGTATCCATAGAGCATAGACTTTTGATTTGCCAAATTTCTGCTTAGAGGTATTTTAATGTAAACTGTTGGTCTTTTCTAATGAAAGAGAGTTTCACAAGAATTTTTATTAAGCTCCTGATATGTACAATGGACTGTGCCAGATCCTTGGAAAGATATATAAAGAAACTATAATGATGGAGTTCACAACTCAGTTCATAAAAGGATCATGGATTTGGAACAGTATCTTATGAGTTCTCTGATCCAATAGTATCAAACTCAAATAAAAATCAATCCCTATGGCTGCATATTGACCTAGAAAACCACAAATTTTCATTCTCTATACAATATTGTATTTTAATCTATTTTGTTAAACATTTCCCACTCATACATTTCCCACTTATATATTCCCATTTATCTGGTTTGAGAAGCACTTAGGGATTTGGAGGAGTGGTTGAAGTTGTGGTTCACATGAACCTGAATTTAACATCGCTAATCCAACTCCTTTTTATTACAAATAAGGGGAAATGACTTGCCAAATTTCATACGCATAAGTGGCTAAATCAGAACTCAGAGGTCATATGAATCCAAAATCCCACAAATGTATAGTTAGACAATAAGCATTCATTAAGTATTTACTCTGCTGAAAAGGTTAAATATAATTCTGTTTGAATATTGAAAAGTATACAAGAAAAGCAAGTGGTAGGGGGTACCCAATTCCCCTTATCTTTCCCTATAGATGCTCTCCCCACTCTGGCCCTCAGAAAAACTATCAAGGACTACAAAGGAAAATAATAGAACTAGTAGAAACATTAGAGGTATCCTTTCCTCCTCTCCTGACCCCTTGATAAACTCTTTCTCTGGGATATTTGACTGCCCATAAGGGTTAGATGAGATGAGATTCAACAATTACATTCCTTCTAATGAAATGGAGAACTAAGGGGTAGAACAAAGATGGCGGCTTAGTAGCAATGAAAGCTGAAACCTCTCTGTCAGTCCTTCCAAAATAATCTCTAAAAAGCACTGAAAAACAAGAGTTAAAAATCAACATCAAGACAGAATAATGGGGCACTCTTGCTGAATACAAATTGAAAGGTAGGCAGAGATAATCAATTTTCATTGAATAAAGAGAAACCAGAAGTAAAACTGCATACAAAGGAGAGCTGGCCAACCATACCACTGTGCCAGGTTCTGAGCCTGAGCATAGGCCAACTTCAGGATCCATAGACCCTGCCTATACCAACAACAGAGCCCAAACCCCAAACCCACCACTTGAGGTCCCAGGCTCTGGCACCACCCCACAATGAAGCCTGGAAATCCATAGTGCTTCATCTATTCAAACCTGTGCTATGGTGAAGACCTAGCCCTAGGGTGAAATAGCTTATGGTACAGAGTCCTGCAAGTCATCAGCAGGGTAGACAGAATCATCAGCTTTCAGAATTCTCAGTGTATATGCAAAAAAAAAGTTGGGAGAATGAGTAGACAGTAAAAGAAACACCTAATGCTAGAAAATTTCTATGGTGACAAAGAGTGAAGCACAAAGTCAATAAGAGACAGTGAAATTCAAGCAATCCCATGCAAAACTTCATAGGAAAATGGAAATGGGTCTCAAGCTCTGGAAGAACTCAAAAATGAATTCAATAGTCAATGTATATGGAAGAACATGGGGAAAAAAATAAAAGTAATATAAAAAAATAACAGCTTAAAAAGCAAAACTGGTCAACTTGAAAAAAAGGCACAAGAATCTATGAATAAAAGAGTTCCATGAAAAGTAAAATGGACCAAATGGAAAAGGAATATCAAAAGGTCCTGGAAGGAAAACAGTCTTTAAAAATTAGTATTGGATAAAAAGAAGCTACTGACTTCATGAGACATCAAGAAACAATAAAAAAAAATCAAAAGAATGAAAAAAAGAAGAAAATATGAAATTTCTCATTGATAAAACCAATTGAACTGGAAAATAGATCAGAGGAGAGACAATAGAAGAATTACAGGACTATTTGAAAGTCATGACCAAAGGGGGGGGGGAAGCCCACACATATCACAAGAAATTATCAAAGAAAACTGACTTGATATTAATTTTAAAAAATATTTAATTAATCAATTTAGAAAATTTTCCCTTGGTTACAAGAATCATATTATTTCCCTTTCCTCCCACCATTCCTTCTTGTAGCCAATGCCCAGTTCAAATGGGTTTTTACATGTGTCTTTGATCAAAACCTATTTCCATGTTGTTAATGTTTGTACTAGGGTGATCATTTAGCTGACTTGATATTCTGGAATCAGAGTAAAATAGAAATTGAAGGAATCCACAGATCACATCTTGCAATAAATCCCCAAATGACAAATCCCAGGATGTTATAGCCAAGTTCAAGAGTTCCCAAGCCAAGGAGAAAAACTGCAAGGAACCAGAAAGAAACTATTAAAATATCATGATGTCCCAGTCAGGATAACACAAGATCTGGCAGCTTCCACATTGAATACCAAAATGCTTTGTTTGATATCATATTCTGGGAGGTAAGGGAACCAGGTTTACAACCAAGAATCACCTTCCCATCAAAACTATTTTTTAATGGAAAGTATGGTCATTTAATAAAATAGAAGATTGCCAAGCATCCCTGAAGAAAAGAACAGACAAAAATAAAAGTTGATTTCCAAAAATGGAATTCAAGAGAAGCATAAAAAAGTAAATAATAAAAAAATTAAGGGCTTCAATTATTTATATTCCTATAAGAAAAGATATTTGTAACTCTTAAAGATTGTTATCATTATCATAGTATTTAGAAGTATATATAGACAGAGGGTATGGTAATAAGCTGTTTAGGATGATATAAGATGAACTACCAAACATTATACTACCTATCCTACTTCATTGCTCCTACACTGTCATCTGATATACAAACAAAATACCTCTGGGCTTTTTTTTTGGCACTACAACTCTGCAGATATGACCAAGCCATTCTACCCTTCCTACAGCTAAATTGTATTTTATGCCATGTATCAGAGATGGCGATCTCTTTAATAATAGAGATTGTTTAATCTGAATATAAAGAGAAATAGATGCATATGCATCTCTCTCTCTCTCTCTCTCTCTCTCTCTCTCTCTCTCTCTCTCTCTCTTTCTCTCTCTCTCTCTCTCTCTCTCTCTCTCTCTCTCTCTCTCTCTCTCCCCCACCCCAAGTGTTTAGCACATTGCTTGGCACATAATAAATGTTTGGCTTTTTTTTTCATTCATCAAAAATGTTATGAGATCTAATGAAGAAAAGTTATATTCACTTGGAGGGATAGGGGAATACTTCAGAGAGTAGATTATATTTGAACTGGGACCTGACAAAGGATAAGATGTAAATAGATGGAGATGATGAAGATTATTTTCCCAAAAATTTAAGAAAAGTGAAGATTTAAATGTGGTAGGAAGTGTGACATGTACAGGAATCATTATAAATATAACCAAACTATAAAACTGTATAAGAAACCAACTATATTCACTTTTCAGTTCCATTTTTATAGAATTTGAGCTTTAATAAAATTTAAATTGCAAAGTAATCTTCCATTTCAACCAATATATGTCATCTTCTTTAACCCTAAACCAGAACAATTGGGTCTTTGCTTATTTTGCCATCATCAGGTTGTTGGTTTTTTTTTTCCCTTTGGCACTGGGCCTCAGTTTTTTTTTTTTTATTAAAACGTGGGGTAGGACTTGATGATCTATAACCCTTAACATTCTTTGTTTCTTATCCTAGGTCTTTATTCAAGTTACCCATGAGTGGAATCAATTCTCTCTGGCTGGTCATCTCTCCCTTCCTCTGTCTGTCTATCCCAATTTAATATTAATGTTCAGCTTTGTCTCTTTCATGAGCCTACAGTATTTCAATTCACTATGACCTACTATTTTAGCTCCTTTCTTACTGCACCCTCCAAAACTTGATGATCTACAATTGAGAATGTTCCTTATGGTCACAGGACTCGGTATCAGAAGGAATATAGGGCAATTCCTTTATTTTACAGAGGGGAGAAATGAGACTCAGAGAATAAATGATATGTCTCAGGTCACACAGGTAGTAAGTAACAGAGGCATATTTTGAACTGGAGTCTTATAACTGCAAATCCAGTGCTCTGCCTAATAGTTCAAGTTGGTTTATAGTAGTCTATCCATTTGTATTTTATTACCCTCAGTAGAGAGTAAGGATGACAAGGGTGAAGACAATATCTTTTATTGCTTATGTATCCTCCAAAGACTAACATAGCAGGGCTCAGTATGTGTGTAGGAGGTTTAATTCAGATAGCAAACAAAAAAATGAGATTTCCCATAATCTGATGGATGGAAGCTAATAACATTCACAAAGGGAAACTGGCTCAGGCATATTTTGTAATGGGCAGATTTCCAACACTGTGCTGTCAGCACCCACAATAACATTTCTGAATTCCATGGGAATCCTGGGGTTGCAGAATTGGTCAATGTCTTTTTCACAAAAGAAGTTTTAAGATTGACAATGATTCTCTGATCTTATTTTGGCTGGGTCAGAAATCATTAAGATTCTGTGAATGTTGTGTTTGCTACTATCATTTGCTGAGCAATGACAGGCTTCCTAGAGCCTGCCCAGGTCCAAGAATATAAGTATTCATGCTGCATATTATTTCAGAAAGCACAGAAAGTGTAACAAGGGAAGAAAACAGCTAAAATAGTGATTTGGGCTTTACAGTGGGTTAAAGGGCATGTGGGTATGTATTTTGTGAGAAGCAATGTGGAGTGATGGATAAAGTGCTGGCCTTGGAGTCAAGATGAGTCAGATGAGAGTCCAGCTAATGATGAAAATTATCTTTATGGCAGCGAGCAAAGCACCTATACTCTCAATACTTTAGGGAACTCCACAACTTTAAATTAAAGAAATGTCAGTCATTCAACTAGCATGAAGTGTTTAATGTTAAGTACCATTCTATACTCTGAGGATACAAGTAGAAAGAAACACAGTCCCTACCATCAAAGAGCTTACATTTGAACTAGAATCGGGAGAAGGAGTTTCTATATGATTTTCTTATTCTAATTTAGACTTCTTTTCAACTTCACACACAAATCAATAAAATGTATCTCATACTGGAAAAAGGATGGGATCTAGAGTCAGGGAACCTGGCCTCAAAACCTATGCTTTTTTATTATTTATTATTATTATTTATTATTATTATTTGCCAAACTATTTGACTTTGTTTAGTAATAAAGTAGGATAATTATTTCAGAAAGAAGAATGCAGGTCTGCAAGGGCCTGGCCAGGTTGAGTTGCCAGTGACATGGGCATCAAGGACATCATTGAATCATTAAAATGTGGTTGTCATTAATACCATAGTAAAGTATTTTCAGTTGTTTTCCCAGTTCCTTATCTCAATGCTTCTCTGTTCTTGATCATTTGTTTGTTTCTTCATGTGTAAAATGAGGGAGAATTCTTCAAGCTTTAAATTCCAGTATCATGTCATTCTGGATTGGTTCAATGGGGTGAAGGCTTTTGCTTACATAATTCACAGAAAATAATATAGAACCAGCCTCAAAACCTTGGGAAGTCTCTCACCAAAATTGATGTGAAATAAACAAAAGGTGCGGGAAGCATCTTCTTTCCAAAGACTAAGCAATTTCTGAAGTTATCAAAGGTGGTAACAGAAACTAAAACTGCTAAAAGGGAATCTACATGAAATCTACGGCTTCAGATTGTCTTCATCTATTTTCCCAAGAAACCCTAATATAGTTATGAAACTACAATCACCATAATATTAGAGAATGATCTTGGCAAATGAGTGGAGCCCTCCTTATTCATTATATTCAGGAGAAATGTATTAAATTGGATGAATCATGAGATAGAACAACTACATCCTAGGGGAAACTAAGTAATAGAGTGGATATAGTACTGGGTCTGGAATCATGAAGACCTAAGTTCAAATCTAACTTCAGACACTTATCCATGTGACCTTGGGAAAGTCACTTTACACTGTTTTGTCTTGGTTTCCTCATCTATAAAATGACCAGGTGAAGGAAATGGCAGTATCTTTGAAAAGAAAACCCCAAATTGGGATATAAAACATAACTAAACAAAAAATTGCTTAGGAATATGGAAAGAGGCAGAGATGATATGTAATTTGGTAAGGAAAAGGATAGAGATGTTATAGCCAAAGCTACTAAAGACCCAAAAAAGAAAGTCCTTGCCATCAAAGTCATTAGCACAGTCAAATGGCTCATCAACAGAAACTGATATGATGTTATCAGTGGGAAAAAACATTAAAAGAATAGTTGTTAAGAGCTCTTTGCTGCTGTAACCTAAGGACCAGGAGATCTGACCTGCAGCTAAAACTTCCCCTATGTGTTGTCTCCTCGATTACAGTGTGACCTTGAGATCAAAGAATGTCTTTATGTTCTATTTGAGTCCCCAGAACTTAGCGTAATGCTTCACACATTGTAAGTACTTAATAAATACTTCATTTATTCAAAAATAATAGCATGTTGTCTACTGTCTTGGAAGAAACCAGCAACTTATGTCATTTCCTTTGAGAATTTGCTTGCAGATAATATGGAGTTAAGGACAATATGGAGTTATTATCTTCTTTTGGATTTGCAATGTGTATATGATTCCATAATATTTCTTCATCATTTATGTTTTCTTCTCTTCTGTTTGTTAATTTATTCATTTTTTCCAGGCTTATTTTCTAAATTTGTCTGGACGTTTCTGACATCCTTTCTGATAGAATAAGTAGAGACATCTATGACCTTGGTCAGTAGTATTTGAAAGCTTGGTAAGAAATCAAGAATCTCAATAGTGAATGACCATCATGCCAGGCCCAGAAGTTCTATGCAATTTTGAATATCCAAGAACAATTTACATGATGTGGTTTGCTCCAGGGTACTCTACTGGTTTCTGCTCTTTTGTTTGTTTCCTCCTTTGTTAAATGAGGAAGCATCCTTCCAGGTATAAACTCTAATATCATATCATTCTGACTTGGCCCCGTGGAAGTTAGGGCTTTTGCTCAGAAAACTCATGAGACAATCTAGCTCCATCCTCACAACCTTAAGGAGTAGCTCACCACAAATGATGTGAAAGAAAGGAAAGCTAAAGGAAGAATCTTGGATTCTAAGCCTAAGGAAACCTTGGGGTCATCAATACTGGTAACAGAAAATGGAGCTACTAAATATGGATCTACATGATATTCAACATAAGAACTCAAAAGACTTCAGACTGTCTACATCTACTTTCCCAACAATCCCAAATATTGTTATAATTCTATAGTGCTTAGGCTGTCTGAAATCCCTGATCATTTTATTCTGTTCTGACTACTTCAGGTTTCTGAATCCTGCATTCAAATCAGAACAACAAAGCTGCAGGCTGTGGGCATTATTTGTGTTTCCAGAATGGATCTGAGAGTGTGAGTGATCCTGGGTGAGATAAGGAAAGCCAATCTTTAAGGTAAAAAAATAGTGATAGAATTAGGAAAGTATCCTGTAGTCTTCTTGGAGGCCAGAATCATGGCTTAAATCTTTCCTGTGGTATATTTATACCATCATTGTTCCCTTTGTGTTAAATGCAGCAAATTTATCCTGGAAAAGTAGAAATGCTTCCCTATCTTCTTGACTATTTCTTCATCTTTAGGAGAACAATTAGTTGGAATTTGCTCTAAGCAGAAGCCACATGATCAATTTGCTGTTTTTCAATCATGTCTGATTCTCCATGACCATAGTTGAGGCTTTCTAGGCAAAGATACTGGAGGGGTTTACTATTTCCTTCTCTAGCTCATTTTACAGATGAAAATAAGTGAGGCAAACAAAGTTAAGTGAAGGGTTACACCACTAGTGTTTGCTACTGGATAGGATCTCATTAAGAAGAATTTTCCTGATTCCAGGCTTGGCACTTGATCCACTGTGCTACCTAACTGCTCTGTATGACCTGTAAGGGTTACAAATTAAAGTTTGGACTAAATTTAAAAGAAATGTGGTTTATTACTCAAGTCAGAATGACTTTATAGCACTTTATTTATAAAATGGAGGGAAAGAGTGAAAGTAGAGAAATGAGAAAGAGGGCATAGTAAGAAATCTAGATTATCAAGCTAGACTATTTGCTAGACTAGTAGTCCTCCTGACTACTCCAGCAAGGCTCCAGAAGCCCCAGTCAGAGGGCCTAGGGGTAAATTAAACAAGAGCTCCAGCCATGAGGACTCCTCCTCCAAGATGAGGGAGGGGGCCTCCCTGGACATTAGTCCATTCAGGATCCAGGAAAGGATTCAGCCTTTTTAACTCACTCACATGGTACTTGTAAAGGAAGATTGAAGAGCAGTCTGAGGTCCTGAGCTGGATCTCCTTAAAGGTCAAGTTCAAAGGAAGAAAAAGCTGGTCACAGGAAGTTTTTCCCACTTTCAAAGACCATTCACTTCATCACTTCCTATCCCTGCCTTCCACTTCACGTGGACCAATTCCAGCTTTAGCTTTGCTTTGGGGATAATCAGTCTTTTTTGATTTGTCACTCGCTATAGCACTCATGGGTCACAAATCTCCCCATACTTAAGGATAAGTCAAGTGTGCATGCTTCTAGTGATTAAATCTAAAAGTGGGCAAGGGGAGAATTAATCCCATCTTCACAGACCAAGACCAGAAACTGTGTCGAGATGTCTCAGAAATTGCTTTTCTCTGCAATTACATATAACCAGATCAAATATGTGATAGCCTTCATCCAAAATCCAGAGTGAAATTTGTTTCTTTAGCATTATAATACTTTCCCTCTGAAGTCTCTTATAATTCTGAGATTTCTAAATCCTACAAAATATTTCCCATGATGAGCTTTTATACTTCTAGTTGTTGATACATAGTAGGGAATAGCCTAACTTCTTAGAAATAATGGAATTCATCTTACATAAAGGCAGCAAAAAAAACACTTTTGAAGAGTGCCACATAGAACAATGGCTTTTGTTTTTATCTATACCTTCACAATCACAATTCAGTAATCTAGGCTGCTAAGGGAGACAGTAGCTAATGTTGGTGTTAAAATCAGGAAGACTATATTTCAAATTTCACCTCATTTACTTATTAGTTCTGTGTACCTGCATCAGTTAATTAATCTCTCCTAGCCTCAGTTTGCCTGTCTGTAAATTGGAGATAACAACAGTATCTACCTCACACAGAAGTTTATATATATATATATATATATATATATAGTTCTTTGAAAACATTAAAGCACTATATAAATGCTTGTTATCTTAAAGTAGTAAAAAGAATGCATTATTCAGCATGAGTTCTACAATAATTAGGAGTCAGTTTTTATTCTCCAATTATTTCTAACAAAGCCTCAGTTTCTCCATCTTCTGAAGAGACAATCTACAGTGGTGTCTCAGTTCCCCATCATACTGATTAACAACTTGAAGCCAAAAGTCTAAAACAATGTCTCCTAATGGTAGAAAAAACACATGATGAGAATGGAAAGATTCCAAAAGACAATTAATGCAATAGCTAAGATACTATTCATGGCTGCTAATTGGAAAGTTATGCAGCTTCTCCATCAAAGTATAAAAAATGCAAAATTGGGGTATAAATATTATACTCAGCACGAAGAGAATAGAATAGCCCATTTATTTTCATTCAGTAGGAAAATAACCTGATATAATTAGCTCTCTGTGTCTCTGCTTCACCACCCATGAGTTATGTGGCCATTCTAAATCATGAAAATAAGCTGATTATTCCATGGCCTACCAGAGAGGATTCGAAGAATCTTGTACTTCTGTACCTTAACTATCACATAATGAAATAAAACAAAGGGTTAGTTTCTATTTGGGGGCCACTTTTATCAACCTTTAGGCCAATAGAAAAAATGTGAGGCCAGTATTTGCATATAAAAGACACTATTAAACAGTAATAAATTTCAGATGAAACACAAAAAGAAACACTTTTGTAAAATTTTTCCCCCCTCCTTTCCTAAGCAATATGTTTACAATAGTCATTAAAATATGTTAACATATGATAGCGAATAAAGGCTCATTGTTATTTTGGTCACGGTGAAAAAAGATTGTAATAGTGATAATACAGGGGAAATGCTAATATAATTTTTGATGATAATAATAATGATAAGGTCCTTGAGCCTTCTTTTTGTATTCTCAATGCATTGTATACTTCCTGGATCATTGTAGGTGCTTAATAAATTTTTTGTTGATTGAATTGGTATACAAAGCAGTGCTGGGTAGCAATGAAATGATATGATTCCAGACTGAACCAACTAAAGTTCTAGTTCCATTTCTATGTATTTATTATATGTCCCTGAACAGCCATATCATACTTTTGTCTCTCAGTATTCCCATTTGTGAAAGAGTCAATATTTGTTCTTCATAACCATCAAAGTAAATTAGAAGTAAAATAGAATTTGAAGGTAAATCTAAGTCCTTCCTTTACAGAAGAGCAGAATGAAATCCAGGGAAATTAAGTTGGAGTTAAGTCAACATTTTTGAAATTTTGATCTCTATGTCAAGGTAAATATTCTGTTAGATTCTAGGTCACAACTCAGAAATAATGTAAAGAGGCATGCAGAAAGGCCTTAAAAACATACCATGCTAATAATACAAATGAGTCGAGATTAAAGAAGGCATTTAGCTAAAAATGGAATTAACCAGGTTCTATTAGCTATATGGGGGCTATATTTATATCTATATATAGATCTATATGGCATATATTCGATATGTGCTAGGTAAAATAAGAGAAAATAGATAACTAATAAATAGGTAATCTAATAAAAATCTTTAAATATGATTAAATGTAAATATTTTACTGATGCCTTTTGTCTTTACATGAAAATATTTTTTGAGGGGAGGGAGAAGCACAAATACATATTTCTTCTATTTGAGACCTGGCTTTTAACAACAAAATGAAAGTACTTGGAAACATCTGACACAGTAACTGAATATAACAATATATTTAGCACTCTAGCCCAATAGCTCCAACCCCCATTCCACCTCCAGCATGACTACAGAGCTATTTTTCATTATCTGCTCACTGGAAAATTTTTTGTTATCCTTAATAGGTCCTAAATCAATAATTTGATAATGATACTTTCACTTGTGGCATTGTATTAATTATTCATATTTCCCTTTTTTCTTCTGCTCATTTATCTCATTAAAGTCAGTTCATACAAATATATTCAAATTTTCCCAAGTTCCTCTGAATTCCTCATATTTGCTGTTCTTACTTTATAAGAGTATTTGTGACATTCATGTTGAATGGTTTTGTTTCTTGTTTTTGTTTTGTTTTTTCAGCCACATCCCAAATGATGGGCACAACTTTTTCTTCCAACACTTGATTATCAGGAAGAATCCTGCTCTTAATATTTTCATAGACATTGTACTTTTATTTCCATCTTGAACACACTTTGGTTCTCTCTCTATTAATAATATCCCAAGGTAAAAAAGTAACAAATTAGAAATATTTGTTGCTTAATTCCAAATTGATATCATAATGGTTAGTCAAATTCACAGCTCTATCAGAAGTATATTTATTTTCTCATAAACCCATCCAACATTGACTGTTCCCTTACTTTGTTTTATTTAGAAATATATAGAGTATAAAATAAAAAATAAGACCTGTTTAAATTTGCATTTCATGTATTATTTTTACATGCTTCAGTGTAGTCTTTTATTATTTTCAATTCTTCTTTGTATATAGAAGAAAAAGTATTACATTTGAAATGAAGAACAAAGTTTTAGTTTGGGATTTGACCCTAACTAGAGATGCTTAACTTCCCTGGACTTCATTTTCCTCCTATATAAAAGTAAGAACTTGGATTTATTTTCAAATACACACAGATATATTGGCATCATTTTTTAAATATTTGCAACATGGTGGACCTATGGTGTCCAATGTGTATTTTTCTTATATTGGATATCATAACCACTTCTATGATATTAAATGTAAATATTTCCCAATCTATAGTACCTCGTCATTATATCTAAAAAGTTTTTATATAGTCTAAATTTGACTTCTATTTTTCCTTTAACTTAATGTTTCGACTAGACTTGTTTTGTGGTGTATGGTGTAAGATGTTGGTCATGCATAATGTATATAATTTCCAATTTGTTTTTATGCTTTGATTTTTAAAATATTTATTTAGAATATTTTTTCATGGTTACATGATTCATGATTCCCTCCCTTCCACTCTCTCCTCCCCCCTTCCCAAAGCCCATAAGAAGTTCAACTGGGTTATATATGTGTCATTGTTCAAAACTTATTTCCATGTTATTTATATTTGCAGTAGAGTGATTCTTTAACATCAGAACCCTAATTACATCCCTATTGCTCTACATGGTTGATCATATATTTTTCTAATGCATTTCTGCTCCACAGTTCTTTCTCTGGATGTGGATAGCATTCTTTCTCCCAAATTCTTCTGGATTGTCCTGGGTCATTGCATTACTGCTAGTAGAGAAGTCCATCACATTTGATTGTGCCACAGTGTATTGGCCTCTGTGTATAATATTCTCCTGATTCTGCTCCTTTCTCTCTCCATCAATAATTTCCAGTTTTGTCATCAATTTTTTCAAAATGCATACCCCTGCAAGATATTTGTTTAGATGACTACTTCTTAATGAGATAGACTGACTTCGATTAATACCATATCCTTTTCACTCATGCTGTTTCCTTATCAATTTTCTCAAAATTAAATATTTTCTTCTACCAAGTAAATTTCTTAAAATTTCAAGAAATGCTATAAAGTATGCATTAGTTGATGAAATAAAATTAAAATTAAAAAATAAAGTATACATTAGGTAATTGGTGCCTAACCAAACATTTCAAGTGGATATTATTGTCATCTTAATTTTATTAGCATGGTCCAACCACAAGCAAAGATTATCTCTCAAATAATTTGCCTCTATTTCTACAGAAAATATTTTATATTTCCCTATATAGTCAAACTTTGTAGTGATAATATTACTAGAAAATGGCATGAAAGTCAAAACACTAATGTTGGTACATTGAACCTATGAGAAACTGGAGATAATGTTCCTATAACCACAAAAAAGTTAATTTTTCACTAGAGATTAATGAAAATATACTTTTCTGCATACAATTCTTTTAAGCAAAACATTAGCTCTGATTAAATGTACTTTTACTAACACAACAACCCTGAAAGAGCCTAGAAAATGCAGTATATAAAATAAAATTGGTAATATGCACATATTTTTCTCACTTGTAATTACCTAGAATTCTGTCACCTTTTGTGCTAAAATCTCAATTAAAAGCAAATAAATGAATATTAATTTCCAACAAAATTAACTTTTCATAACATAAAATCTACTGTTTTGTGATCTCCTATTTTTGGTGGTTATAACAAATTGTCATTTTATTAACACCAAACAAAACTGTTTGACTTTGGATATTCTCATAATAAATTTATCTAATACCTTTATTTTTATCACTCTGTTGCTTCACTGACCTTACACAATTGGGCTTAGAGCCCAAAAGAATTGCATTACCTACTGGGGGCATGATTATAAAATAATGCTTAAAATTTGAAGGCTAATAATGAGAATATACAAAGAATGCATGGGGAGATTTGTATAACAGTAGAATAAACGAGCAGTGAAGCTCCTAGTAAGTTCCAGGTGCTCCACAAACTCCATAGATCATACCATTCATTGTTTTCTCTACTGTGCATAGCCTCAGATGTGTCTTGTTGTCAGTGGTGAAAGCAGGATTAGTAATACAACTTTGCCCTTGCTTAGAGTCTCAAAAATTAAACACGGGAATGTTAAGAATTGGCTGTACATAAATCTTATATGAGCTATGACAAACTCCAAACAAATTCTGAAGTTATCTTGAAGAGAATTCCTTTTACAACCAATTTTCCTAGATTCCGTTATCATAAAGAGGGCTAATGTGCATTTAATTTGTATCTTGATGTCTCCCTTGAACTACTAATTATTTTTGCTAGAATCATTGATAATTTGCCTGAATTTTCTTAATAAACCTTAATGATATCTGCAAATACTGCTAATTTTATAGCTCCTCCTCACCAATATTTATGCAATTAATTTATTTTTTGATCTATTGTCATAGCTGGAATTTCTAACACTATCACAAATAAGCAGAATGGAATCCAGAGGAGCTGCCCCCAAGGCAACCAGATTTCAAGTCCAATATCTGACATATACTAGATGTTACTACAGGCAAGTCATTTAAACCCATGGTTTATCGAGGCAAACCTCTTAAGTCTGGAAATTGAAAAGGAAGTGCCAATCAACATTCATAGAGGAGCTGTATCGGCAGTTTCTAGCAATGATAAAATCATAAATCTAACCAAAATAAAACAAAACAGGAAAAGAAAGAATGGGTAGACGGGGCAACTTATTTTTTCCCTACTTTGACTTGGAAGATTTCTCCTGTTTCTCTGTTGCAAAGCATAAGTCTAAGTTATTATTTATAAAAAACAGTTCATATTTACATAGAATATGAAGGTCTACAAGGCATTTTATATATTTTATCTCATTTGACATTCATCTTCAAGAAAGATAATTTTATTACATCCATCCTACAAATGAGGAAATAGAGAAAGAAAACAGTTAAATAACTTTTCCAGGGTCATGAAGCTGAGTGTGAAGATTTGAACTCAGATCTTCCTGTCCTGTCCACTGATCTATCTGGCTAATATTCAGGAAAATATGTACTTATACTTGGTAGGTGCAAGGGCAATAGGAGCTCTCATGTGAATTTTGTGTTTTGCCAAAAGTCTTTTCTGTATCCCTTTCAATTTTTTCTTGATTAATTATATGATTATTTTTCTTTAAATTCTTCTATCCTTGAATGACTTATATGAATACAACTTGGTAAATCTTGTAAATCAGTGTAGAAGTCCCATATCTCCATTTTTCTAAATATCTAGAAGAGAGGAGGAAGAAGAGAAGAAAATTGAAGAGGAGGAGGTAGATGAGAGAAAGGAGTGAGAAAAACTAGGCTTAAGCAGTAGCAAAATCATCATAATACAGCAACTCTCGTATTGTCTACCTTCCAAGAAAAAATGATGTGAGGCTTTGGCTCTCCCTTTGGTTTTGGCAGCTTCTGAGGATCAGAACCCAAAGCGGGTGGCTTTCTTTTAACTTTCTAATTTGGAGTCATGACCAAGGAGTTTTCTCTCCTTTCCTGGTTCTAATAAAGTTTTCTGATAGGTTTTGGATTACTCTCATTCCAAGAGAACCCTTTCTCAGACCTCGAATTGCCTTCATAGACCACAGGCAGCCGCTTGCAATCCATTTGGGGGGCAAAGGTCTCCTGTTACAGCCACCATAGAAACCAGATTCAGCGCCAGGAGGAACGCATTATGAGATGTAATCCAGCACAAGCCCCCACAGGATGGAGGCAGTGACCTAACAGGACTTTCACTTCTC